>NC_090267.1:14639318-14942348 GCF_040414725.1 Anabrus simplex
GGCATGGAAAGCATCTAAAACTGAAGAAAGTAGAAGAAAACATGTGGAGACAAAGAATTTGGCCAAAAAAGTAGTGGAGGAAGAAAAGAGGAAACGGTGAGCCTTATTCACACAGAAATTGAGAGATGATATGCAGGGTAGTAAGAAATTACTGTATGGTATCTTAAGAAACAAGAAGAGAGATCAAGTAAACACCAGATTTGTGAAGGATGAAGGGGGCATAATATTAACAAAGCCAGAAGAAATAAGAAATAGATGGAGAGATTATTTTCAGAAGTTGCTGAAATAAGAAATGATGACAGTCATTCAATGTATGACCAGGAAAGGCAAATAGTTGATGAAGAAATGGATAAAGAAATTACATATATAGGCATGATTTAAAGTGATTCCATTGAATATGAGGATGTTCACGCCATTCTTTGTTTCATAGAGTGTAATTTTTTTACGCTAGTTACAGAAAAATACTTTAGGTACCGAAAAGGATACATTTGTATAATTCCAACAAACGAACCACTTCGTGAAGTACCGCAAAAAACACAAAAATGAATACAACCCTAACATGAGTCATGACTCCATCTGAATACAGGCAGCAAGGGTGCAGTCGGTTTTGATCCTAAACTCTTCTTCATATGAATATTTTACCAGTAACTGAATTCCGATTCCAAAGTCACATGCTTCACTTCCGAGAGCGCAGGGGCGAGCTGATTTGGCAGCTGAGGGGAGCCACGACAGCTCGAGACTGAAAACCCTGGCGAAGATCACCTATTCTCACATAACGCACCCTTCGAAAGAGATCTCCTTTTATTTTCACTTTCTTTAATTAATCCGCTACAAGTGATACAACTTGGAGCCTCCGTGGCTCAGACGGCAGCGCTTCGGCCTCTCACCGCTGGATAACGTGGTTCAAATCCCGGTCAGTCCATGTGAGATTTGTGCCGGACAAAGCGGAGGCGGGACAGGTTTTTCTCCGGGTATTCCGGTTTTTCCTGCCATCTTTCATTCCAGCAACACTCTCCGTTATCATTTCATAGCATTTATTAGTCATTAACTACTCACTTTGGGAGTGGCGACCCCATCGTACTAATAGCCTATATATGGTTCATTCATTACATCACTGACCCGGACAATGACTGCAAAACAGGTTTTCAAATGATACAGCATAAAATTAAATATTTCCTTAAAAGAATGGTTAACATTTCAATATAAAATGTGTTCATATTGCCGGCACGACTTCCCGAACTGGAATAAATTTTCTCATCGCTTACTTCAGCTGCAGTAGGCGTACGGTACCAGTAAAAGTATTGTTTCAGTGTTTAAATTCCAGGAGGATAAGAAGATTTAATTGTTGTTGTCTCTTTACATAGTCTACACAATGATACCCAGAATGGTGATAATTAGACTAAAATAATTGCATGCACTATTTCACCGTTAATGTGGCCGGATGTGCTCTGAGATTTTAATGGTATTGATGTCCCAGATAATCACCGCACTGCTAACCGAGTTCGAACATTTATTACACTATAATTACAGTAGCCTACGTGTATTTATTTTCAGCTTACCTCCCGACAAGTGTGTCTTCTAGGTTACCTGAAGTTCTAATAATCACGTTTAGCTGTTAAATTGTAAAGAACACGGTCTGGTGCATATAGCAACGTCGCCTGCATCCGAGACAAGGTGGTATGGACAGGACGACTGCGATCACTGTGACATTTTGTATAGAATATTTTGCTTCAGCTGCAGAAAGGAGTGTGTGTCTCCTGAAAGCTGCTTGTACTGTACGATGGAATGTACGTGTGAATGTAGTGATAAGCAATTTGCAGCAAGAAAGAATTTATATGCTCGTGCACGAAACATTCATAAAATAGGCCTACTCTTAGAACATAAATTACCGGTACCGGGTTAAAAGAAATTGTGTTGTACATTTGACGGCCTGCGAGATTATTATGCCGAGTTACCTAATAATGAAATCTTCAAGGAAACAGAAATATTGGGTTCATTACCCAATAAGGACGTGGGTTCGAATCCCCGTCAGGAAGTCAAAAAAATTAGAAACGAGATTTTCAGTTCCGGACGTGCACATGACACTAGTAGACAAATAAGGGGTTGTGTGGAGCTTTTAAATGTAGAGCAGCTCAAATTATGAAAGTAAAAACTGTACAACCCGCAGCCCAACGTTTATAACATTAAAGAGGACAAATTGTGGCAAATATTCATTTATAGGACGAGAAATTAAGGATTTGAAAAATTATCAAGGGAAATATTTGACAAATGTTCAATTTTTTAGAAGCCATTTAAGGAAACACTAAGTACGGTAGATGGTAGGGAATTTGTCACCTGGGTGGCAGCCATAAATGCATATGAATGATTACTGATTGATTCATTCATTAATACAGTGAATTATTTTAAGCCACTTTATTCACACCACACACCCGTCATAAATGTTCAGTGAAATACGTAGATATTTCCAAAAGAGCAGAAGTAGAAGTTAAGTTGATCTTAATATCAGTGGCAAAGCGTGAACTAAGTAAGGAGCGAGACAGATATTCTTTTATTTAAACTATTTTAATCATATTACATACGGAATTTCGTTTTCGACGGATGCAGACCTGTGTTCAATGTTATATAAATGACTCTGAAACTAAGACAAACCCCATAACAACCTACGAACACTCGTTTCATTTTTAAATACCGGTATCGACTAAATAGGCAGCGGAAGTTGTCAAATGACAACATACTTTTAGAATACCGTAAATGAATATAAATGTACGGTATGTCATTATTACGTAAATTAAATAAGAGAAATAAGAAATAAAAAGATTTTGGTACAAGTCACCTTAAACAATTTTCTAGAAAATGAGTTCAATCCGTCTGTCCTTCATTTCAGCAAATAATATCTATTACTGTCGTCTTGAAGTCAAGCGTCTTGTTAAGATGCCACAGCAGTTCCTTCCCTACAGCTAGAGTTCCCAAGTTAGTCTCTGGTTGGTCACCGAATTCCTTAAATAGGTTTTAATTCGTTTGAAGGCACTCATAGCGTGTTCACGATAATAATAATAATAATAATAATAATAATAATAATAATAATAATAATAATAATAATAATAATAATAATAATAATGGCGCGTGGCTTTTAAAGAGGCCTGGTGCAGGTCTTTCAAGTTGACGCCGTATAGGCGACCTGCGCGTCTGTGAGGGTGGGGCCCTACCTATGATGAATCCTAATGATTAAGATGGCCCCCGAGGCATTGGAAATAACCAATTAGGGTTAGAATCCTCGCCCCGGCTGGGAATCGAACCCGGGACCCTCAGGACCAAAGGTCAGTGCGCTAACCATTTAGCCATGGAGCCGGACAGCGCGTTCCCTAGACACTGGTGTTAACGGAATATACAGCATCAAGTTAAGCAGTTTTCGTATGCGCACTCTGAAGTTCATTATTAAGAAGTAAGCCAATAGTATGTTGTTGGGGTTATAATACCGTAACTAATATTGGCGGGCAAGAAAATGCATGTATTTGAAGGATTGTGAGGCTGTCGTTCCTTTATTAGGTGTAAGTTTGTTATACTTTGTATTTGAATATTATTATTTTATTTTTAAACGTGTCTAATAATAAAGTAAATTCAAAATAATTACATTATAAGCATGTCTGTGATGGTAGCCAATAAGAGGACCGTTATAACCGAGGTCCAAATACTAGCCAATGAGAGCAAGAAGTCTGTCTACTGGGCGGAGAAATTTCGCTATAGGAAAGTCATAGTTCCACAGGCACCACCTACAATTAGCGTTAGTGTTGCTCTATTTGAAAGCTTTGAAAATCAAAGGGACCCTACACAGAATGGACAGCGTCTACTTTCGCCTACGTGATTCGTGTAACTGACGCGAGCCCTACCATTGCCGAAGTGAGATAAAAATAAGTAAAACGGGGAATACCATAATGTCCTGAAGGTGGAAATAATTAATGTTTTAAAATAATTCAATTAACTAGACAATATTTCCTTCACAAAATGTTAAGGGTACACGCTGTCTACCCTGTCTCCCCTGACGCTTCGCTTCTGCTTAATATATCGGCACGTGCTACATATTCATGTTTTAGATGTTGACAATATTATTATTAATATTATTACTGTATTATGTCACGTAAACTTCAGCGGCATATCTTTCAATAGAACCCTTGATGATATCCGAGGCAACATAAATATGGTACAGTCCATGGAAATAATCCATCTCCTAAGTTGACATGATATATTGAGAATGAAATGTTGTTAAAAGTGAATCTCAGTTATGCTGTAAGTGTAGACGTGTCAGTTCACCAGATGTCCAAGTTTTCTGCCTGCTCTTCTGTGTTATTTTATTGATGGCATGGTAGGGAGAGCGGGCCGGAAATGCTCGAAAATAATGCTTTTATTCTAATAATAATGACATCAGCACAATAATCACTGAAACGATTTGGAAACAGTAAGATTTGCGTGGATTCCATTCACAGTACGGTACTGTCAACGGAGATACTTTGACCCAATATTTTCCAACTTTATTTTTAATATTGACATATTGAATGAAAGTGCTCTAATAATTTTAAAAACACATTTTCCTAGTTGGTAAGTACCTACTCAGTACGCACAGCACGTTAGGAGCTTCTACAGCATTTACTGATGTATGATTTTACTTTTTCAAAATCTGGGCCAAAGTATCACCAAGTTGGGGCTACATTGCCCCAAATAAGCGTTTCAATCAGTCAGTCAATCACTACTGATCTGCATTTAAGGCAGTCGCCCTGGTGGCAGATTCTCTACCTGTTGTTTTCCTAGCATTTTCTTGAATGATTTCAAAAATACTGGAAATTTATCGAATATCACCCGTGGTAAGTTATTCCAATAATTCCTAACTTCCCTTTCTATAAACAAATATTTGTCCCAATTCGTCCTCTTGAATTCCAATTTTATCTTCATATTGTGATCTTTCCCTACTTTTAAAGACACTTCTCAAACTTATTCATTTACTAATGTCATCCACACCATCTCTCCACTGACAGCTCGGAACATACCACTTATGATATAGAGGTTTCCATAATTAATGTTAATTTCCATTATCTCGGGCCAAAGAAACCTCTCAGGATAAGTAATTCAGGTAATGTAGCAACCAAACATAGCATTATTTTAAGAAATTTGAGTTTATTGTAGGCTACGTATCCAACTTCTCGCTTTCGTGAAAGACGCTTCGTTCCAAATAAATCATTACCGTACTTCACCAAGAAAGAGGTACGTTCTAATTCTAGTTGTAATTGCAATTCACAATGTTTCCTTACAATTTTGTTAATATCTACCAAACGGCACTTATTATGCGCTTTTTTAAAGCCATTACGTCTGTGATAAGTAATCTCTTTGCTTTATCTCCTCTTAATTTTTGTTCGCTTTGCGTTTTTATTTGAATTCCTACTTGTGTTAACAAATTTATATTTTTGATCCCATTCTTTTATTTGGGGGTGCGGGTTATCACCTTGTCTGCTTCCTATCGTTGATTGATGAGGTGCGAGTCCAGCTCCGGGCTGTTTTTAGCTTGTTCCGACCAGTCCACGAGGTAGGTATTTATGTTCGTATGTGTGTGTGTGTGTGCGGTGAGATGCACAGGAGTGAGATAATTCTTCTGTGCTCTGCACTAAAATAATTGCAGGTACGTTATCTGTACCGGAAGCAGCACCAGGTCGAGTCTTCCGAAGGCTGTTAATTACCTCGATTTCCGTGAAGTAAAGTTTGGAGAGGGAGAATAGTAATGGTTGAGTTAATCAAAGTTTCCTTTAAATTTATCACGGAACACTCTGGCAATAGCCTCAGGGGTTGTAACTATTGCCCCATTACAGTAGAATGCACTTGGTGCTGAGTTGCATTGCTTTATATTCAGGAATTTCCACATGGCTGTGTTGTTGTTGTTGTTACTTACCTCATTTATGTCGTTTTTGTATGGTTTGCGGATGAGTTTCTTGGTTGTGGTCCTCATGCGTTTATATTTCCCCCTTATAAGATAATTTGAATCTTGTTTCCATTCCTGTAAAGTGCGTTCTTTTCGCGTATCACTTTGACTATTTATTTTGTGATCAGTGGAGAGTTTTCGTTGGTACCTACCGATTTTCACTTTAATCGCCGCTTTGTCTACACGGTGAGGTGTTTTAAGAGGAAGCACAAGTAGGCAACCATCCTCTATGTAACACTAATCAGACAAAAAATAGGGGAAGGGGTCCAACACTTCGAAAAGTGAAGGTATCGGCTAAAGGAAGACAAGGGCCGCGAAGGGCATGAAAATGACAGACTCTCTAGGCCTCCATACATAATACCGTCGAGGTCAGAAAAGAACAGGAGTTGACCAAGGGAGGTCAGATAGGATAAATGAAAGTGAGGAGCCTGGCACAAGTAAGTGGAAGCAATGTCAGGACTCAGCTAAGGGCCCAGTTGTCGCCATCACATGTTTCAAAGTTCAGAGCCCCTGAGGCCCTTTTAGTCGCTTCTTACGACAGGCAGGGGGTACCGTGGGTGTTATTCTATCGCCCCCACCATCAGGGGGATCTACACGGTGAAAGAAACTTTCTTGCCCTCCAGACAACACTGCACTAATGTCCGCAGTGTTTGAAAGATAAAGTCTTGGATAGATGGTTTTCGAGAAAGTATGATAATACTTCCCAGGCAACGTTTTTCTAATTATAGACTTCTCTATTATATTTTATTACTGGTGGTTTCTTGTATTTTAGGGTAACTGTTACTGTCAGGTAGGCGGATAAACCGGGGATGACATCTGTCTACAGTACTGACGATGGTAGATTAGTAAGGAATACATCGTTATACAGCTTTGTCAAGAAACAGGTCATAGAATGCCCTAAGGCAGTGGCCCGTATGTATATCTAAATTATTTCAATCCCCTCCCCACTAATGAATTATTGACTTACACATGTTCTACTTTTCTGTTGGGGTTAATATTACAAAAAATGTTTTATATAATGTTTTATTATTATTAATTTTGAGTGCTTAATACACATTATTACATGTACAAAGTAATAATTATAATGCGATAAATTTACAAAGAAAGTCACGATTAACAAATAATAATACAAGAGAATAAAACAAATTGTACGTATGTTGGGTATCCCTTCTTCAGTTGGTACTCCTGTTACTTTTCAGCTGTTTTTGAGAATTAATGTAAATCTTAAATCAATTTATATACATATATTTGTTCACTCCATTCATACTGTACAGTCTTTATATTTGTAGTCAAAATCTTATCAAATAGTTGTTGCTTTCCCCTGGTTCAAAAAGAAGTACTGTATTTATACACATGCTATTTGAAATTCCGATATCTTGTTTTGCCCGTATATCCTTCGGTTCTAAACGTCCTCCTTATCTAACTTTGAGCCCCTTTATTTTCATTCCACTGCGTATATATATATAGGATTCTAATGAATTCAACTTTTAGGTAATAAGCATTTACATATGCATTCGCGTTACCCCCATGGTGACGTTACAATTGGTAGCTGACCGTCACACGTATAAAATTCGTAACAAATCCCAGTCCCCGTGCCGGAGGAATTAATCATTTATGGTTAAAATTGCCAAACCTACCGGGAATCGAACCCGGGACCCCTGTGACCAAAGGCCAGCACGTTAACCATTTACCATGTAGCTGGACCATTCCCCAATGAGGGAGAGTATTGAAACATTTGAGACATTTGCATAATTATTCCTTTATTTCATCATGTTTCATTTGTATTATCAGTTATCGAACCGTAGTCTAAGAATACTATTATTCCGAATACCGTCTACAATATCAGACGTTAATGCAGCTAAAAAGGCGTCGCATTCGGTTTGCACGAGCATGCGCGAGCAAGCTGTTTCTGTGGGTTTGGTTTGATTGGAAAACGTTAGTGTAATGATGCTTTTATTGAAATTTGGTTCTGAAACTAATGTATTAGGACCGTATCGTTTGTGTTGTGTGCCTGGATGTAAATCACATTAAAGCAGATGCACTCACGTTGAATTCAATTGTAGGGGAGAGTGGTCCACAGAGCGACATCGTCCACAGTGAGACACGGCTGACTTTAAACATATTTCATTATCTCCGGAAGGAAGAACTCTGGTGGTTAAAACAGGAACTAAATCAATGTTGACTATCCTGATCCTAGAAGTCTTGAAGAAGAAGTTGCTTTGTTATTCCACCAGATTACCTTTGAGGTAAGTAATGTAAACTTTTTAATGTTCGCTTCGTGTGTTCTAGCTTTTTATAGTAAACTATAATCACTTTTCAAAATATTGCTAATAGAATATAGCTAGCAATAGGTATAAAATGCTGTAGAAGAAACTTTGCTATCGGTTGTTTTTAGGTTAGAAAAACAGTTGTTTACAAAAGCACTACATGTGGGTCACAGTGAGACAGAGCTAGATCGGGTACTATGAGACAACATAAAACTGAGTGTCTCACTGCGCCCCATGCAAAAAATGAAGGTTAACTTTAATAATAAATTTTTATATAACCCCATTTTGTATGCTATAATATGATAGAAGCTTTAAAACAAATTGACTAATAAAGGACTACTAGTTTTCCTCTTTATTACAGACGATGGCTGGAAATCGAAAAAGGAAAACGAGTGTTGGCGCATTTCCTTCTGATTGCATGAAAGAAGCAGTTGAATTGGTTATGAATCAAGGCTTCAGTATTCAACAAGCAGCTCACCAAAAGAATCTTTCTTTTCAGACATTGGCAACCAAGGAAACCTTTGGAGAAAGGAAATCTAGGTGCATGAATATTAAGAGCTCAGAGGTAAAGCCACTTCTAGGGAAAGAAGACAAAGCAGAAAGATGGCAGGAGCATATCCAACAGTTGTATCAAGGTAACGATGTAGATAATTTCGTTCTAGAACATGAAGAGGCTGTTGATGCTGATGAAATGGGAGACCCAATTTTGAGGTCAGAGTTTGACAGAGCTGTGAGTGACCTAAATAGGAACAAGGCACCTGGAATTGATGATATTCCCTCTGAACTACTGACTGCCTTAGGAGAAACCAGCATGGTAAGGTTATTTCATTTAGTGTGCAAGATGTATGAGACAGGAGAAGTCCCATCCGATTTTCGGCAGAATGTTGTTATACCTATTCCCGAGAAAGCCGGTGTTGACAGGTGTGAAAACTACCGCACTATTAGTTTAGTATCTCATGCCTGCAAAATTTGAACACGTATTATTCACAGAAGAATGGAAAAACAAGTTGAAGCTGAGTTGGGGGAAGATCAATTTGGCTTCAGAAGAAATGTAGGAACACGTGAAGCAATCCTGACTTTACATCTGATCTTAGAGGATCGAATCAAGAAGGACAAGCCCACGTACATGGCATTCGTAGATCTAGAAAAAGCATTCGATAATGTTGATTGGACCAGGCTATTTATGATTCTGAAGATGATAGGGATCAGATACCGAGAACGAAGAATTATGTACAACCTGTATAAAAATCAGTCCGCAGTGATAAGAATCGAGGGCTTTGAAAAGAAGCAGCAATCCAGAAAGGAGTGAGGCAAGGCTGCAGTTTGTCCCCTCTCCTTTTCAATGTTTACATAGAACAGGCAGTAAAGGAAATCAAAGAGAAATTTGGAAAGGGAATCACAGTCCAAGGAGAGGAAATCAAAACCTTGAGATTTGCCGATGATATTGTTATTTTATCTGAGACTGCAGAAGATCTCGAGAAGTTGCTGAATGGTATGGATGAAGTCTTAGGTAAGGAGTACAAGATGAAAATAAGTAAGTCCAAAACAAAAGTAATGGAGTGCAATCGAACGAAGGCAGGTGATGCAGGAAATATTAGATTAGGAAACGAAGTCTTAAAGGAAGTAGATGAATATTGTACTTGGGTAGTAAAATAACCAACGATGGCAGAAGTAAGGAGGACATAAAATGCAGACTAGCACAAGCAAGGAAGAGCTTTCTTAAGAAAAGAAATTTGCTTATTTCAAACATTGATATCAGAATTAGAAAGATGTTTTTGAAGACTTTTGTGTGGAGCGTGGCATTGTATGGAAGTGAAACATGGACGATAACTAGCTCAGAAAGAAAGAGAATAGAAGCTTTTGAAATGTGGTGTTACAGAAGAATGCTGAAGGTGAGATGGATAGATCGAATCACGAATGAAGAGATACTGAATCGAATTGGTGAGAGGAGATCGATTTGGCTAAATTTGACGAGAAGAAGAGACAGAATGATAGGACACATCTTAAGACGCCCAGGACTTGTTCAGTTGGTTTTTGAAGGAAGTGTAGGTGGCAAGAACGGTAGGGGTAGACCAAGGTATGAATATGACAAACAGATTAGAGCAGACGTAGGATGCAATAGTTACGTAGAAATGAAAAGTTTAGCACATGATAGGGTGGCATGGAGAGCTGCATCAAACCAGTCTATGGACTGATGACTCAAACAACAACAACAACAAGATCGTTATTCCTGTTCATTAATACAGATGGCAGACCAAGAATGTCCTCAGTATTAGATCTATACCTAGTATAGACATTTTTCCTTCTCTCAGATATGTACGAAAAAAACGTGCTAACCCTGAGGGTGTTGTTCGTATGAGTCCAAACTATACCTGCTGCAAGATAATGTCGGATAAGGAAGAAGCTGTCTTTGAATACTACATTTTAACGAGTGCTAAAATGAATTATCCTTTGACAACATTAGACTGTCGCCGTCTAGCATATGAGACAGCTGTGAAGAACAATATTAGAATTCCAGATCAGTGGAAAGAAAACAAAATGGGAAGTTTAGAATGGCTTCGATATTTTTTGAAAAGGCACCCAACTCTCGGTATAAGACAACCTGAAGGTTTTAGTCTCTCTAGGGCTACTTCTTTCAACAGATTTAATGTGGATAGTTTTTTGACAAACTTGAAATTGTTTCGGAGAGGAATGATTCGTTTGCAGATGGTTCTTGCATGTAGAATTTAGATGAAACTGCAACAACAACTGTGGAAAAGGAAAAAAGGTAGTGGCAGGAAAGGGTACAAAGCAAGGTAGTCAAGCAAAAAGTGGTGAAAAGGGGACTTAAGTAACAACTTCTTGTTTCATTCATTCCACCAGCAATGGTATTTCCTCACACACATTTTAAAAACCACATGATCCGAGAAGCACCTCCAGGTACACTTGGCTTAGCTGCACCATCTGGCTGGATGAATGCAGAACATTTTGTCGATGTAATGAGACAACACACATGCTCATCTAATGAAAATCCAACGTTGCCAACAATGAAAGCCATCTTTCCATTGCCTGTTTGGATCTAGCAAAAGGGAATGGGGTTACACTGCTAACATTCCCCCCACACTGTACACATAGACTCCAACCCCTCGACGTAGAGTTTATTTCTCCTTCAAATCTCATTACAATTCAGCAGTCAATTTCTGGCTTGTGAACCATCATGGAACTCCGCTCACAATATGTGATATTTCCAGCTGTGTCAAAGTAGCTTTTCAGCGTTCAATGACACCATCCAACATTGCATCTGGATCTAGGAAAACAGGGAGATTTCCTTATGACGGAAGTATTTTCACCGACGATGATTTTCTTCCCTCTGGCGTGACTGATAGATCCATCTCAGAGGGGAATGTGGCTACTGAGACAGAGGAATCCACGTCACTTTGACAATGTTCAGACCATAGCGATTCTCAAAGTGATAGTACCGTAATATAAAGCCTATTGATGAGTCAAATTCAACTCATGAATTAGCAACAGATGAAGGCACATCACATGGTGAAAAGAGTAGCAACTCACCATGTGTTCATACAGCTAGTAAAGATGTAATTTCATGGCCAGACTCTGAACATCATAAAATTTTAAAGCCCACATGTGTTTCGGGGGTTCCCGAAGGCTCAACCTACGAAATCCAATCCAAAAGGAAAGGCAGAGGCATTTTAGCCACAGGCACAGCGGAAAAGAATGAACTAACAGAGAATGCATTAAAGCGTAAGACTAAAACAAAGTCAACTCTTTTACGGAAAAAATCAAGCATGTGAAGATTGTTTGAGGAAATGGACACAGATTCATATTCTTCAGATGACAATTTTGAAATCTCTTCCGGTTCTTCAGTTATGGATTGTGAAAAAACATTTTCAGGCTAGAAGAACTTAATAGGCCCCCCAGTTGTAGCAGATTACGTTTTGATTGAATCTCAAGGAAAAACAACTTTATCATACTACACTGAAGAGGTCTTTAAAGAAGGAGATATAGATGGAGATATTAAAATATCATTCCTTAGAAGGTTTAACAACACAGACAAATTTATACATACAGAGACTCCAGATGTTGCATCAGTGGATGAAACAGACATTAAAGTGATCCTACCTAAACCAAAATTGTTTGGGAAACAGTTACCTCTTCTACAGTGGTAACACAAAACAAGGCACAAACAGAGTTAAAAGGGGAAGGTAAGAGCAAACTACACAATATAAGAAATCACTACACACCCGGAAAAACAGTAGCTGGCATTACGCGGATCTCCAACAAAAACATGTACGTAAATATCAGTAGGGCCAACTAGTGGACAACAAAACGGGAAGATGAAAACGGCTGGGAACCTACCAAAGGCATGGACATGGCTTAGACTGCGGATTCTGAAATAAATCGCCGTGATCCTTAGATTTGAAAAATATTATTTACAAAATAATTTTACAAATACATTCCAAATACAATTCCAAGTTACGAGCTATAAGTTCAGTGATATACATAGCTTAGAGGTTCTTTGATATTGCTTTCGTAGCAGTGAAAATTCAAATTTCAAATCAACTATACATCTAGTTACCAATGCAGTTGTACAATGCGATTTACAGTGATGTGAAACAGGTTCTCCAAAATCTAGCATACCTCAAGTGATACAGAATTACCAGAGGCAAACCCTAAAGGAAATAATATTAAACTTCAACCTACATATCTTAGTGAAACAAGAAATTTGAATGCCTCGGAAACGAACAGGTAAGCCCAGCTGAAAAACTAAGGCGTCATAAGTAACTAATTTGGCGAATCTGGGCGAGGTTAGGGCAAACTCCTGTATGAAAAGCAAATCGGAACAGTACGGAAATTTTAGCAGGAACGGAATTCAAGAGTGCTTACCCAAAGGAGTGCCATCCCAGTTACCGGGCGACGTCAACCAGATAGGATGCTCACAGACAGACACACAGGTAGACCAAGACCGACAGAATTCAAAATACCGGGCGAGTTGGCCGTGTGCGTAGAGGCGCGCGGCTGTGAGCTTGCATCCGGGAGATAGTAGGTTCGAATCCCACTATCGGCAGCCCTGAAGATGGTTTTCCGTGGTTTCCCATTTTCACACCAGGCAAATGCTGGGGCTGTACCATAATTAAGGCCACGGCCGCTTCCTTCCAACTCCTAGGCATTTCCCATCCCATCGTCGCCATAAGACCTATCTGTGTCGGTGCGACGTGAAGCCCCTAGCAAAAAAAAGTATTCAGAATACCTAATTAATTCGAAAACTGCCTCGCTCTCTATATATAGGAAATTCCGGCCTTGGAGCAGCCAATCAGCGTGCACGAGTTCCCTATCGCCACCTAGACTCACCAATCACAACCTTACTTTCGGTCGCGAACTTTGACTAACATTCTAGAATACGCCTGATCGCGAATGTTGTATTTCCAGAACAGTCAGAAATATTTTCTAGAATACATTACCCACAAAACAACACACCCTGTTCCATAATTCATGTAACTTTCTGGATCCTTCCAGGAAATATAGAACAGAATTCTACTATTTACAAATGCACATGTCACCAATCATACACAGTACAGGTTAGGACATTACGTTATATCATCCTTTACAAATAACAGTACAGGTCAGGTCATAATAAATAAAACATCATATTGTACTTCACAAATAAAGTCTTAAAAACACTTTCCACTTGCACTACATAGTTCACTTGTGACATCTTCCTCCCCCCGAAAATCGAGCCATGCTCGACCATTAATATAACCTAACTGGGGAGCAAGCGACAAAACATTCTCACACAGTACAGGTTAGTACATTACGTTATATCATCCTTTACAAATAACAGTACAGGTCAGGTCATAATAAATAAAACATCATATTGTACTTCACAAATAAAGTCTTAAAAAACACCTTCCACTTGCACTACATAGTTCACTTGTGACATCTTCCTCCCCCCGAAAGTCGAGCCATGCTCGATCATTAATATAACCTAACTGGGGAGCAAGCGACAAAACGTTCTCACACAGTACAGATCGTAAAGATACCTCACTCTAACACACACGATTTCTTGAAGTAGACTTTCTGATAACAACAACACAAACTGTCACATAATTTTCAAAAGTAATATAGATCCAACTCTTCAACAAATATCACAATATCCACATGGATAGTCAGATGATTAGACAATTTGTACTCTGTCCACCAAATCATGTACACCATTCTTTCCGCCAAATGTTAGAAATACAGCAGAAACTTCTCACTTCTTGCTAAATAGGGTTCAAAGCCTCCTATTAGGTGAGTCATGGACTAAGTATTTTGCACTATTCCACACCAGTCACAGCACAGCTAGGCCACAGGGTCTCGCTGATGATGCGGCTGCCGACACGGCCGTTTGCCGCCAGCCTCCATTCAACTTCAGTCCGATCCATGTAGCTATGTAATTGCAGTCCAGTGGTATCTTGCACCAGATAAGCAGCAGGGTGAGCCACCGTCCAGGCAGACTGCCACCACTAGGACGTACGTCACAGGACCGTGGTGCGGCATGGTAGCGCCCAAGGCACAGCATGTGCCTCCCAACTTGGCAATTCAGGTTGCTGTCCGAAGGTGGTTATTGCAGCCACTGTAACACAAACAAACCGCAGCAGACAGGGGAATATTTAAGGAAAGTATGCTGCTGGGCTCATAGCTCTTGCGCAGTCACCCAAAGGGTGGCTTAATAAGTATGCAGGAGGGACTCTCCCTCGCGCGCCAGGGATATTAGGCCACTAGCCTCAGGGTAAGCACTGCTATCTAGAATACATCTGACAAGATTATGGTGGGGGCGAAAGGAAACTACAGGAGGGTGCCCTAAACCTGTCAGTAAGGGGAAAGATTTTCAAGGAGTGATCCTAAACTAAAACCTACCTAACTTATAATACTAAATCAATTACATTAGAAGATACCGAAAGTATTCACTTACACAATTACTTACAACTAACTTACAATGAAACTTATTATATCAAGGAAAAACAACTATATCATACTACACTGAAGAGGTTTTTAAAGAAAGAGATATAGATGGAGATATTAAAATATCATTCCGTAGAAGGTTTAACAACACAGACTCCAGATGTTGCATCAGTGGATGAAACAGACATTAAAGTGATCCTACCTAAACCAAAATTGTTTGGAAAACCAAACAGCAAAACAATTATTTAAGTTTCGAGATTATGTTTGCTAACCTGAATGTAAAGTAGGTTGTCTCACTGTGGACCATACACTGTCTCATTGTGGACCACTGTGGGGTACGAGACAACCTCTCATGGCTCAGATGTTCATTTTTATGAATTTTCTGATAGCAAATTAGAAGTAATTATGTTTATTGTATGTGAATAAGAGTTAATCATAACATCTCATGTAAATTTTCAAAGGGTTCTGTGAAAAATTAATATTCTAAAATGTATAAAAAAAGTGTCTCATTGTGGACCACCCTCCCCTGCGCTTCGTGACGATTTCGTAGCTAAAAGTAATTCATTAGGTTGCATTGAACTTTCCAGAATCTCTTTGTCATTAGAGAGGGCGTTTTCCGTGTACGTGATAAGCTATTTTATCCGGATAAGGCAAAACACTGAGTTGGTGCCTATCGTATGGCATTTCCCAACTGCTATATCTTTTGAGGATTTAAAAAGGTGAGGTTGTACAAAATGATAAAACTATTTATTTTATATGTGAATAAAGATTGTAATCCATTTGTTAAATTAGAGGACAAGGTATCATCTAATTTTACTATCACTCACAGTAAGAAATTGCTGACCAGCAATTTGACTTACTATATGCCCCAAATGCAGATGGATGGATGGATGGATGGATGGATGGATGGATGGATGGATTTAATTTTTTTCGTGCCAGGGTTATATTTCGTAAAAAAAACCTTTAACGCGATAGACTATTACATTAAAAGCGTATGGTAATAGGAAATTCATTCAAATACATTTGTTTCTTTAACAATAATTGATTTATAGAAGAAGAGTTACGGACTGGAATAATTTACCAAGGTGCCTACTACTACATCAATTTTATAAATCTACAACTACTTTGAAATGATTTAAGACTAGATAAACGCATCAGGTATTCTACAGGACTGTTATATGAGAATGCAATCCTATATTACCCGTTGGCTGGACCATACTCGTTCATAGAAAAACATATGTTTTGAATTATTTACATATTGCACTCTTGCCTCAAGGAAAGCATTCTTTAATGAAAATATTAAACTGGTTTAAGAATCAGGGATGTTATGTGATATGACTTACAGAGGACGATAATTTTGCGTATGGCAGAAAGTAAACTTAGATGTCGATTTATATTTCTTCAATGTCATATTCACGAAATAAGGATATCATTGAACTTCCCTATTAAACCTATTTCAACCGGATACCGTACATCATGTAACGTCATAATTGACGGTTTTAATGTAATGCATGAGCTTGCGAGAATTAAAGTAATACAATCAGTGTTCAATATTGCTGATGTGTCAATGTCATTACTGTAGTGTACAAATAGGCCTGTGCATTACATGTGTCTAGTGTCGACATTTAGTTTATAATTCGCTGTATTTTCAGATGGACCATCTATTTTTTATTTTAACTTAACATGGTATAATTACATTTATACGTAATTATTGACAACTTAACGAGTCAATACTACAATCAGGAGGTCATTTTTATGTATCACAGGCTTGTTTATATTCAACCGATGCGTCGGCCATGTTGATTTTGTATTAAGGTCTTATACTGTTGGAGACAGTCTTGGGGTCTTTTACCGAATTACATGACGTTTATTTCAACTTAAATCATAATATTCAACATTTTAGGAGTTTAATGAAACTCTGAAGAGTACTTACATACGTCAATGTGCTTGTTGCAACACCTCAATATCGTATTGTGCACGGCCTGCTGTAAAATCATACTATGTAGTGTTACATTGTAATGAACAGTTTGTTTTGTAGAAAATTTTGAAATTTGTGATTCTTTATCATATTTCATTTAAGACTTTTATTTAAGAGAAAAAGAAATAACTAGTATTATTCCTGTGCAATGTAACATTTATTTTACTGGAGTTGCTTAATATTTAAGTGATTCTTCCTCAAGGAATGCTGAATTCCAGTTTCGACCGCGCCTTCCTCCCCACTGCCGCGAGTAGGTTAGGGTAGCACGTGGTGTGGACGCTATACTACTCCTTGCTTCCTTTTACCCTGAGTAGTGTCAGTAAATAACCAAGGTACCATCACCAGGACCTTCACGAATAAATGTTCTTAATAACAAAAATTATGATGTAAAGACATCTTCTGTGAGTACAGCACGGACCTATATTCAAGTTTGAAATTCACGAAATTACTTTCCCTGCGCTAAAAGGAGTGATGAGCAGTCTGAGACGAGGTCTCGAGATTTCTCGAGACTAGCGCAGGCACTATTTCTCGCGAGAAATTTCGAGAAATCTCGAGAGCGTTGTCCACGTATTGTGTGGCGAGCAGCGTGTCGTAGGCCTACAGGTAGTCGGAGCTGAATGTTGTTTGCGCCGAGAATGCGAATAGCCACCCACGGGCCTTCTCAATTACGTAAATACATGTCAACAAGCGAATAGGGCGTTCATTTCTACCGAAGTCTATTTTGACGCAATATAACATCATAATTATAAAATAATGCTAAGATATATATTTTGTCATCTATAAGCACTTAGTTTTCATATATTGTGAGCAATGTAGTAGCATTAAGAACAGACTACATGATAAAATTATAATCATGAATTTTTCAGCCAGTAGGCCTAATTTATGGTACCTAAGCATGAAAAAATGAATATAATTATCAAAGGAGCGTGAACGGTTCAAATTAAATAATTACATACAGGGTAAGGCCTAACACAACATTAGGTCTATTATAATAAATATTAAAGCCAGCAATTTAGGCTACATTTCTAGTAACAGGAATAAATGCATACTTTAGAAAGCTGACTTCGTAACGTAACGATTAGTGTAATTAAGTGCCGTCCTTGGGGTCCGGGCTCGATTCCCAGTACTGCCAGAAATTTAAGAATGGTATGTGGTCGAAATAGTATATGCAGCTCACACGTATTGTGGGTGTGCTTGGAAAAGAAGAGTCGTACCATCAGAGGATTATGACACGAGTTTACTATTATAATGTAATACATTTTATTACAATTCGCTTTACGTCACACCGACACAGGTAGGTCTCTTGGTGATGATAGGAGGGGAAGGAGTTAGGAGTGGGAAAGAAACGACCATAGCCTTAATTGAGGTACATTCCCAGCTTCCTTTTTTTTTCTTTTTGCACTGACCCAGATAGGTCTTATGGCGACGATGGGACAGGGATGGCCTAGGAATCGGAAGTAAGTGACCATGACCTTAATTAAGATACAGCCTCAGCAGTTGCCTGGTTTGAAAATGGGAAACTACGGAAAACCATCTTTAGGGCTGCCGACAGTGGGGTACGAACTCACTATCTCCCGGATACGAGCTCACAGCTGCGCGCTCCTAACTGCACGGCCAACTCGCCCGGTCATTCCCAGCTTTTTCCTGGTATGAAAGTGGGAAACCACGGAAAACCATCCTCAGGGCTGCTGACAGTGTGGTTCGAACCCGTCATCTCCCAAATGCAAACTGATAAGTACGTGAGCCAAGACGCGCAGCCGCTTGCTCAGTGATAAACATTTTATAAGATAATATTATAATATATATTATTTTACGTATTACTTCCCTCTTTCTTAATCTGTTTACCGTCCGGGGTTGGTTTTTCCTGCGGACTCAGCAAAGGATCCCACCTCTACGCCTAAAGGGCAGTGAGACTTTGGGTCGGGGATATATAACTGAAGAGGAGGACCAGTTCTTCGCCCAGGCCGACCTTGCCTGCTATGCTGAACAGAGGCCTTGTCGGGGTTTGAGAAGATTGGATAGCGTAGACAAGGAAGAGGAAGGAAGCGGCCGTGTTCGTAAGTTAGGTACCAACCCGACAACTGTGAATTATGAGTAGGCCTGCAACTTTTTGAGTACCGGTACCGGTACAAGTAATAATCGCCATATTTTTCTACTAACATTAGGATGTCATTTATTTTACCAGTTCCATTTACTATTGAAGGCTCTCCTATTTCTTTCGGGGCCTTTCTGACACCCGAGAAAGATTTCGGGGGATCAGGAACGTCGAAGAGTATAGGGATGGCATTCCATTTTAGCAGCTTCCTTCCATCTGCTCTCTTTACTTCAAACTGACATTCCTCAAAATGAACCTGTAGGAAAAGATTATAATCAGTATATGGTCAGTAAAAATAGTTTGATACAACAAGCTTTTTACGAAAGCATATATTATTAATGAATTAAACATGGTGGCAAAGGTTATACTAACCTCACACAAGTGCCAATGTTCTGTGGGCTGCAACTTGTCACGTCGGCAATTTTGAATCCATCTTGCTCTCCTGGCCTTATCTCGCGGAAACCTAAATAACCTAGTCCCTTTTCCTGAATTAATTCTGCAATTTGGTACCAATATGGTCGCTGCCGCAAAGAATTCTGCACGTGTGACCAGACCTCTGTATATAGAGCTTAATACAGCCCTTCTATGTTATTCTACCTCGTTGGAGCTACGAGCGCAGGAAACTTGAAAACCCTGGCCAAGATCATCTGTCCTCACATATCGCATACTTCAAAGGAGATGTATCTTTATTTATATTTTGTTTAATCCATCGATTACAAATGATATTACTTTCACAAAAATGAGATATTTCATTAGAAAAAGGTTAGCATTTCAATATAAAATGCGGTTATACTTCCCGAATTAGAATGCATTCGCGTCGCTTACTTACACTGCAGTTAAAGTAGTGTTTCAATTTAAATTCCACGAGTAAAAGATTTAAATTATTTAATTTTTTTATATCATTAATTATTCTACATAGTGATACACACTGGAAGGGCACGGCCATGTAGAGTTGGGAGTACAGTTGGGTTGTTCAAGAACTAAGTAGTTCAATTGAACGACTCCTATATTTGAACTGGTACGAGTTCGTTCAAATTTTGTGAACAGGTCGTTCAGGTGAGCCGTTGCCTACGCTATTATACAAGGCCTTGAAATGCACTCGTGGAAACGGGTAGCATCCTAATTCACCATTCAGCCGCTAGGATCGCGTTCTTGCCCTCTTGTATTCGCATGGCCGTATATGTCAATAAGTAAATTATATCCTAAATAAAAATAACTGGATGTTTTTGCGAGTATTGACAGTACTTTATTTATAGAGCGGTGCTGCATTGGCTTGGATATGTCATTGCAGTTTCAAAACTTTCCTTTTGAGGGGCTTCTTATCAAGTTTCAAAACTTTTAATCTTCTACTTGAGTGGATCGAAGCAATGTTGTCTAACAGAGGTCTGAGAAATTTCCGTAGTAGAAAAAGAGGTGGTTTGTCGTCTTTATGCTTTCTACACTTAATTTCACTGTTGAACATGTCTTTCGAAAAAAACGTACACCTTTTAGTAACTCTCTTCGGGGGACGTACTGCGTAGCGGAGGTGACAAATTCCGACGTTTACTGCAGAAGTGCCACGGACGATGATTTTCGGTATCTGAGGGCGCCTCGATCTTGAAAACGAATGAGACACAATGTTGGACTTTGAGTAGCTGGAGATGTTCTAAACAGCCTTTACAGTCTGTTTGTTCTTTTGCCACACGAACCATGTCATTATATTCCGCTTGGCGTCTTAGGTACCGGTAGCTGAAGAAGAGCTCGATATCATGCTGGAATAGATAAGATTTCTGGGGATATACTAAAGACAATGGGTTGGGATATAGTACAATATCTGAAGTACTTGTTTGATTTTTGTTTGCATGAAGGAACTTTACCAAATGAATGGAGAGTTTCTATAGTAGCCCCTGTATATATAGGAAAGGGTAATAGACATAAAGCTGAAAATTACAGGCCAGTCAGTTTGACATGCATTGTATATAAGCTTTGGGAAAGCATTCTTTCTGATTATATTAGACATGTTTGCAAAATTAATAACTGGTTTGATAGAAGGCAGTTTGGGTTTAGGAAAGGTTATTCCACTGAAGCCCAACTTGTAGGATTCCAGCAAGATATAGCAGATATCTTGGATTCAGGAGGTCAATTGGACCGTATTGCGATTGACTTATCTAAGGCATTTGATAGGGTAGATCATGGGAGACGAATGTCAAAAATGAGTGCAATTGAACTTGACAAAAGAGTAAATTTGTAAACTTCTGTCATCCTGTCCTGCCCTCGCGAAGTCCTCCATCCCGGCTACTTGCGCAAGGAGGAATTGATGTACGAACTATCTATTAGAAATGTTCAATCCTGAGGCACGGTTGCGGCAGATACAACCAAACTGAAAGAGTCATTAGAGTTACCAATTTTTATCCCAACCTTGGGAGAGGTGAAAATTGATGAGGTTCTATCCACGATCATGGAACACACCACTGAGCTAGCATCCGTAGTTAGTTTTTTGAAGTGAGTGATCCTTCTGCTAATCAACTTAAAAGAGTGCAAGCTAGATTGTTTCACTTTTACAATAGAGTAAGGGATCTATTGTCTCTTAAACGAAAAGAGGACCATGCTAAGGAGGCTAGCAACCTTGTTGAACATCTCTCTGAAATGTCAAATAACGTTCTTCAATTGTTGACAGGGGCACTACCCCTAAAACCGAGCAAGCCACTGTGGTAAACGTCGTAAGTGAGGAAGACTCGTCCAAGAATGTAGAAAGCAGGAAATCGGTAGCTACTCAACAAACGTCTGCCCCATTGGACACCGAGTCTTATCGTCATACATCCATTCCGCCATTCTTTTTAAATAATGCTGTCTCTGAAGCTTCTTCACCTCCTGGACCGTTACCTACCATGTCACCTGGGTTTAGTAGTTTGCTTCACCCGTTGGCTATGTTGCTTAGGGGAATTTCTAAGTTTTCTATTAATTCTACTAATGAAGTAATTCAATTTTTAAGATTCTTAGTTGGGTTTCAAGATTACGCCCTAGTTCTTTCTCTCTCTCCTTCTCAAATTCTTCAGATTATTTACACTTACTCCATTGGTGTCCTCTCGGACAAGATGCTCAGAGCAATAGCTGAACAATCGTCTATAGAAGACTTTCACGCCCACCTGCTAGCTAATTTCATCCCGGCTCGAGCCATGTCTTCCCTAATACAAAGATATTATTACAGAGTTCAGCGACTGAATGAAAACCTCGCCGATTTCATCTAAGATATTAAGTTTTACACAAGGGTATTTGCTCTTCATTTCCCCGAAGATCAAATTCTGCAGACGATTGTTGAAAGGATTTCCCCGCCGTACGGGTCAAACTTGTGCTTTGCATCGCGCCCTCAAACCTTTGCTAAATTAGAGGCTATGGCTGTCTCAGCCGAAGGAGTTAGGTATGCCGATACCTTACGAGTCGCTAAGGAACCCCCTCCGTCTTCAAAGTAATTTGCGGCCTCAACCTCGCCGAACCTTCACCACCTGCAAATGTTATGCTTGTGGATCGGCAGATCATCTCCGTAACGAGTACCCAGTAATAAAATTGAGTGGGACAAAGAATGGAGCAGGTTCATAACAAGAATGTTTAAAGTGTGGCTCCTTTAATCACCTCGCTAAGAATTACCCTAACGGAAATAGCACCCCTTCCTGTTCAACTTCTGGTGCAACCTCCACCAACTCGAATAATCGAAAATGCCTAGTGGCATCGGCTGAGTCGGCAAATTCATCTTCCCAAGGCTCAGCCCCGGTTAAAACCTCCGAAAGCTCGGAACAGGGTAGAAGTTCTTCTAACCCCGCCGTTGAATGCTCCATAGTATCCCTTAGGATAGCGGCGGAGACCCACGCACTTGTACCTTTTCTGAAAGTGGATTTGAATAATGAACCCGTTACTGCTCTATTAGACTCACGGAGTGTTTGTTCCATTATTTTGGCGGAATGGTATTCAAAATTAAAGTCTGTCTGTAAATTTTCTGACTATCGTTCATCTTTGGTTCAATGCATTTCGGCCAATTCCTCTCCTTTATAAATTTTAGGTTTCATCTTTGCCAAAATTCGGATTTCTAAATTTACTTGGAAAGTTAAATAGTTTATGGCTAAGAACTTGTCTTGCCCGGTATTATTGGGAGCGGATTTCATGTTTTCTACTGGTCTAGTGCTCGACATTCAGAGCAAGTCGTGCACTTTCAAATTTGTCAAATATTGCAAAATTCCCTTGCTTAAATGTAATTCTGCATCATGTTCAGCTGTTTCGCCTACCCAGTATGAGATGTTGTTAGACCTTAGACATCTACATGAGGAGCAGGCTGATCGTATTCGGAAGTTGTGTCAGTATTTCCCGATGTATTTTCCGATACTCTTGGTGTTACTGACCTTATTGAATACAAGATTGAGGTTACGGATTCGATCCCAGATAGATGTCCTCCTTATAGGTTATATCCTCCTGAAATGAAGGCTCTCAAGGAGATAATCGATTAAATGCTAAAGGATGGTATTATTCGACCCTCTAAGTCGGCGTATTCATCGCCTATTCTCCTGGTTCCGAAACCTCAAGGTGGCTTCAGGCCTATGATTGACTATAGGGCTTTAAATCGGAAGGTGGTGTAACAATCTGTTCCTCTTCCCGACCTACACTCTAGTTTTTCATGGTTACGGAAAGTAAAGTTCTTGACTATCTTAGACCTTAATCAGGCATATAATCAGATCCCTCTAGCCGAGAAATCAAAACATCTAACTGCTTTTGCCACGAATGGAACTTGTGTAAGTACAACCGCGTGCCTTTCGGGCTCCACACGGGGGCAGCTGTGCTAACTAGACTGTTAGATAGGGTCTTCTCCGACATCAAATTCGAATACTTACACCATTATCTCGATTATGTCGTCGTATTTTCTGAGACCTTTGAGGAACATCTAGATCACCTGAAAGAGGTCTTCAATCGCCTTCGTAAGGGAGGGTTAACGGTGAAGTTATCTAAGGTTGCTTTCGCTAAGCCTTTAATGTTATTCCTTGGGCATATTTTGTCTCCCGATGGTGTTTCGATCGATCATTCTACAACACTGGCCATCCGTGATTTCAAACCTCCTAAGGACATCAAAGGTATTGCCAGGTTCATCGGCATGGTAAATTATCTTCATGAAACTTGTTCCCAACTTCGCTAACAGAGCGGCGCCCGTGAACTTACTCCGTAGGAAAGGCGTCAAATTTGAGTGGGGGCCGTCTCAACAAGCCGCTTTTGAAGACCTGAAATTAGCTCTTTGCAACGCCCCCGTCCTTGCTATGCCTGATTTCTCTAGGGAAATCATTGTTCAGACTGACGCCTCGTCGTCGGCGGTGGCTGCTGTGCTTCTTCAAGAAACTGAACTCGGAAGGCAACCCATCGCCTATGCGTCTACGACACTATCGGCTCAGTAAGCCAAGTATTCCATTTATGAACTTGAGGGTTTGGCAGTCTTATTTGCATTAGAGAAGTTCCGCCTCTATCTGGAACATGTTATGTTTGAGCTGGAAACAGATAATCAAGCCTTAAGTTGGGTCTTAGCTAGGCCGCGTCGTACTGGTCGAATAGCACGATGGGCCATCAGGATTTCGGCCTTCCAATTTGATGTTAGGCATATCAGAGGATCCGAAAATGTTATGGCGGACGGACTAAGCCGAATGTTTGCTAATGATGTGAAGACCTCCGAATTGGAAGACAGTTCTTCTCTTCCCAAGCCCATACCTCCTAGTGTAAATGCCATTCTAACTGATGCCCCCATGTTGTTTAGATATATTGAAAAATATCAACGCGAAGATCCTGTGCTGGCCGCTATTATGGAAACTCTTGTCGTCCCTTATGTGTTAGAAATGGGGTTTTATGTTGCCCGTCGAGACACGATCAAAAGATGAAAGTTGTGGTTCCAGCTGTTCTTGTACCTATGATCTTCAAGTACTATCGTGAGACCCCATTAGGGGCATTAAGGCATCTTCAAAACTCGAGAAAAGATCCGAGAGATGTTTACCTGGAATGGTATGGACGGTGAAATTCGAGAATTAGTAAAACTTGTAAACCTTGCTTGCTTAGTAAACCCACCTTGTCCACTAAGCTAGGTCTATTATCTTCTCATCAAGCGTCGCGTCCCATGGAACGCCTCTATATCGACTACGTCGGACCCATCACCCAACCAAAGGGGAATGCCAACAAGTTTATTCTTGTGTGTGTAGATGGTTTCACAACGTTTTCCTGGCTATTTCCGACTAAGCTGGCTACCGCTCAGTCCACCATTTCCTGTTTAAAGTCCATCTTTGCTTCTTTTGATCCGTGTCAATATTTAGTTTCTGATAGTGCTAAAACCTTTACCTCCAATCTCTGCCGTAAATTCTGTTTTGGTCTGTCCATCTCTCATGTAACTACTTCGGCGTATTATCCTCAACCATCTCTGGCTGAGCGGGTCAATCATAATCTGAGATCGGCGCTCATCGCATTTCATCATGAAGATCAATCCAGGTGGGATACGTCCCTGCACTGGTTGGCAGTTCACGAGTCTCATAAGTTTATTCCTGCTTCTCTGTTTAAATTTGTGCCTAACACGCCGCTCCCTAACCTTCTACCAGAGACAATAGATCCCGATAATATTAGAGATCTATGGAAGAAAGCTAAGGCCAATCGTAAAGCTTCTCATGAAAAGGTTAGGGAAAGGTATGATCATGGACGGAGGCCCACCAAATTAAATGTAGGAGACCAAGTCATGGTTAGAAACTTTGTTCCCGCAGGGAAGATTGCCCCCAGATTTCATGGGCCGTGCATCATCTTGGACTTCGTGACTCCCGTTACACTATTAGTGAGCAATCCAGCCACGGAGAGGATCTTTAGAGTGCACCTCTCACAAGTAAACCCTGTTCAATGGCAGTACTTTGTTGCCACTAAAATTTAGCAGGCGTTTTGAAGGTTATATTTTTTTATTTAAGGCATTCTGCCCTATGGTTTCATTTCCTTATGTGTATGATTTGAATGTACGATCTATCCCTCTGGTTTTTCTGCAGTCTATTACTGAGTGGCCATTACCAAGCCCCCGCCTCCAGCATATCCACACCATTGGCAAGTCTTCCACGTCGCACGCCCCTCAGTATCACCAATAAAGATCGTACCCTCTATTCTCAAGTCACCAACAACACTTTTCTGTCGCCGAGATCTTACTGTTTCAGTGCCCCGCAGTCGTTCGTTGCCGTACCACCACCGAGGTGGGGTACGGGCCCACTCCACTCCCGTGATGTTTTCCTGTGTACGGCGCGCCGAAGTCCGTCTCCCGGCAAAGGCTGAAGTGCGGCGCCCCTACCGCCAATTCATCTGGGGACTGGAGATATACTTCTAATCTGCGGCGTCCTTCACCACGACTACACCTCTCATAGTAGCGGGAGAGGTGTATCTGAGGGTACTTGAGGGATCCGGGCGACCTCAACTGGATATCGGTAGCGGCTGCAGTACTTGCCGTAAAAATTATCAACATGTATTTCACATTCTACAGCAACAAAGACATTCTAAAGCAGGAGTTTAATAAGTTTCTACCCATGAACAAAAAATTAGAACAATTTCTTCAAGTGAAATAATATTTCTTTTCGAAATTCTTGTGTCACCCCTTGGAAGGACATTTGGGGAGAGAGGGGGAGGCCTGTACCGGGAGGTACACCCCAACGCCGCGCATTTAAATCTTGCGCCTAAATAAAAGAACTCTTCTACTGGAGAAACCGTGAAATTGAAACTGGACTTACTTATAAATTTACTCAGAAGATGTCACTACTGTAATTTGGCTTAATTTTGTTATTTTGAAGTTTCCAGTACTGTGTAAATTTCTACTTGATTTGTTTACCCTTCATCAAGAAGTTTGGACATTCTTCCATAGATGTCACTGCTGAAAAGCTATTATCATGCACCCTGGTGCGAAGTGCAAGAATCTTTGATTTGAAGAAGTTTTGTATCCATAAGTTTCTGTTTACTAAATTATGTTCATTCATTTTTGAGTTAGCAATATTTATCTTTTATTTCCGCCAGTTTTGAATTTAGCCAATCACGAATTTCTGTAATTAACTTTCCGCCTATCACAGGCTTCTCCCTCGATTCTGAGTGTCACTTTTGAAGTTAACCAATAAAATCCTGTGAGTGTGTATTGATTATTCGTGAAAAGTCTCGAACTTTCCCCGAGCGTTCATAAATTACGGATTTTCACGTCTCTTGCCCAACTGATCGTCATCTGAACTAGTGTGTGTTTCAAGCAGGAGGCGGGGGCGCCTCTTTCATCAGGCAGCAGTACAGCGACAAGATAATGGCCAATTAACATCTTTATTTCTTGCTAGCTCTGTAGTTTAACCCGAGGGAGAGGTCCGAAACTTTAACTATGTAGCGTACTTTTCTGAAAATGTAACTTCTGCCAGCTTATGTAATAATTTCATAAAATCTTTAACTGGGAATCGGGGATAGAGAATGATGTACCCTCTCGAGCTCCCCTTCATATTGGTTTGAGGTGACTACGTTTTGTAACTGGTTTTTTCCTTTCCGTAAAGTCTTAAATTATTCTTTATACGAGTCACCTCCATAGTTTGGGAATAGCCCCTGTTTCATCGGCGTAGTGCCCTTTAGGTTTTAAGAATTCATATTTAGGAGTGCAAGTATTCGCCTCCTTTCATTTTGTGTTCGGGCCATTTATCTAACTGCTATTTCTGTTTACACGAAGGCCCTATAAGTTGGGTACGAGATACCCCTGTTTCAATTTTTCAGTTGGGCCACGAAAGGCCAAAAGATATAAGATATTTCTGGTGTTGCCTTGAGTAGGCTTGAAAACTGAGAGCCCGTTAGCTCTTTTTCAAAGTACGAATACTGGATGTTATGAAGGCTGGATATTGTATGTTGGGAGCAAGCGCTCCAGGTATTGGAGGATTTCTGCCCTTGTGTAAATTTGTGTCTTTCGTAAATTTGAGATAGGAGCTCAGGAACTGTAATGCGAGGGCTTGAAGCCCAAGATCTGTTTATACCACCAATTTTGTCTATCCTAGACTTGTTTATTACTACTGGTACCTGTTACATTGTTATTTGTTGATTTTTGTAATTCTAAAGAAATATAACCTTTGTTAAAGTTTTAAATCAATTCGTGACATTGTAGTTAGACCCATTCACCCCGGCCCCTTCTTTCACCTCTGCTGGTCCACGGGTAAACCCGTAACAATATTATATTACCTTATTAATTAATTCCAACAAGCCAAATGCTCATATACAAGAATTGTACAATACAATTTCTTTAGCGTCTAAAATTAATATGATACATATACATTAGCTGCAAATGAATATATAAATTTTTTATAATGAACGTTACTCTAAATAATTCCTTTACCATTACACAAAGTCTTATCGAGAAAGTCATCTACTTACGTAGGTACTGATTCCATAGCACATTCTGTTATTTAATTTTGATAGATGACAAATTGGAAACTGGTTTTAAATCTCTTGGAAGATGATTATATGATTGAGTGGCTGAGAACTTAAAGCTACGGTTGCCATACTTATATGAGTGTAAAAGAGAGCTTTGTCACCTGTTTGTCGTGTGTTATAATTATGAATATCTGAATTCAGGGTGTAGTTACTATCGTGCAGGACACAGTTTAGTTTAATTTTGTGAATTAATATTGATGATCTAAAAGCAGTGCACATAGATAAGGGCATAATTTTACTATTAGCGTAGAGAACTCGAGTGGGTGTGTCAAAAGGAAGATGATAGGTATTTTTGTTTGCTCTATTTTGTATTACCATAAGTTCATGAAGGACTGTCTTTCTGCAATGAGACCAAATTACGTTTAGGTATTGTAAGTGACTGTGGATGAGTGAGTAACATACTGTAGGTAGAACTTTCCTACGGACAATATAACTTAACCTTTTCAAAAGCCCAGATACTGGAGCTATCTTTTTCGCAATGTAATCAACATGCTCTACCCAGCTTAAATGTTTTTTCTATTATTAGACCCAGATATTTAAAGTGATCGACCTCACCTATTTCCGTGTTGTTAATATATATCCTTGAATGGTTAATATGTTTTATACTCGGCTTAGTTATAATCATATATTTAGTTTTATTGTCATTCATAGTTAATTTATTGATACTGCGCCACTTGTTTATTGCGATGATGTTTTCTTGCATATTATTGATCACCGAGTCCACTTTGTCACCAGTGTAGAATACATTTGTGTCATCTGTGTAAAGCATAATTTTAGCATTTAGATTCAGAATATTTATATCATTTATGTATATCAGAAACAAAGTAGGGCCCAAGATAGACCCTTGTGTTACCCCACAATTCACCTCCTTGTCCGTGCTCTGATAATCATTGACGGAAATAAATAGCTTTCTTCCGCTAAGGTAGCTGGGGAACCACTCTAATGCAACACCACGAATTCCAGCATCTTCTAATTTAGATAACAAAATTTCGTGATTTACCGTGTCGAAAGCTTTAGCGAGATCAATAAACAATCCGGCCGCAATCTGGCTACCGTCAACGCTTTCCTGAAGCATCGACGCAATATCAGTATCTGTGAGTTCTGTGCTGGAATTCTCCCTGAAGCCATACTGGGATCGATAAAAAAAAATCTGTGTTTGTTCAGAAAAGCCATTAGTCTTACCTTTAAAATGCTTTCTAATATTTTGGAAATGATGGGTAGTAAGGATATAGGTCTATAGTCCCCTGCGTTACTAGTGTTCCCTCCTTTGAAAATAGGGATAACTTTAGCAATTTTTAAAGCCTGCGGTACGCAATTGCCATGGATTCATTAATTAATGTAACAAGTTTAGTTATTAGCTGTTCATCAAAACTTTTGATCATAGTAGCTGTAATCCCATCTACTCCACAACTTTTTTACTTTATAAATTCTTAATTATACATTTGACTTCCGCGTTATCTGTTGGATATAAAAAAGGGATTCAAGCTGGTGGTTACTATTCAGATCTATGATATCATGTGTGGTTATCTGAGATGCAAGATTATCGGTTATGCATGTAAAATACTTCTTGAATTCGTTAGCAATTTCTTGTTTAACATTAATTACCATATTCCCTATTGACATAGTTTTGCAAGTTCCTGAGCTGTGTTTTTGTTATATATAATTTCATTCAAAATTTCCCACGTTGTCTTAGGATTTTTACCAAACACGTTTAATTTTTCCGAATAATAATGTGTCTTAAGTTTCCTTTTTAGGAATGTTACTGAATTTCTACATTTAATGTATTCCTCTATCAAAGGAATATTATCTTTGTGTTGCCCAATCTTAAGTTAAGAGTGAAGAGTGTTCCGAAGCTTAACGAGTTTTATCAATTCAAATGTTATCCAGGGAGTTGCCACATCCATTTTGAATTCGTTTTTCTGATTTATGGTATGGTGATTGCCTCTATTATTTTTTTGGATTTGAGTAATAAGGGAGTTGTACATGTGGTTCATTTTAATTTCCTGGGCAGAATGTCTTGCATTCTCTGGCAGGAAATTACTGTTATTTAAATTAATTTTATCCCTGCATTTTAAGGGTAAAGTCAAAGTGTTGTTTTGGATATAGGTTCTCTTATGTGGTCATGCAGTATCCGTGATAAGGATGTTATGATCACTTATGTCATTATCTACATTCGAAAGTGTGAAATATATTTTATCTGTGTTAACTGCTACATGATCCAGAAGAGTTGATGATTTGTCAGTCGTGCGTGTTGCATAAATTTTGTTACACAGTGTGAACCCATAGCATGAAAGAATGTTTTTATACTGCTTTTTTAAATGATCTTCAGTAAAAGTGTCAATATTTGTATCACCAATAAAAAACAAGGGGTAATGTTAGTCTGAGAAAGGAAATTCTCCAAAGATGTTAAAAATGACGTTGCATTGCCCCTCACAGGATTGTATCCTCCAATTATATGCAGACTATCTGAATTGGAATTACCAGCTGAGATGTCTCCCCAAATCTCAACCCAGATCAAGCTATGTTTATTTCACATTTGTTAAGAACTTTAAATTTCCACTTTTTATGGATAAATATCCCTGACCCATCACCTCCTTGTGTGCATTATCCCTGTGAGCAAACAAACATGAGTAGTTACTTAAATTGTAGTATTTGGCCTCGTGGCTTTTAACCCAAGTTTCGGATATAACCAATTCATCAACTTCACCTAAGATGTGGAGCAGTATTTCTAATTCGTCTAGCTTATTTTTAACACTTCTACTGTTAATATGGAGTATTTTTAGCTTTTTACAGTCAGGAAGAATGTTATTACTATGAATAATGTAGTCATGCACACTCACAAATTTTAATTCCCTACAGTCGTATGGATTAGTGTAGATAGTGTGGTCTGTCGATATCGTCCCTGTCGTCGTCGGCGTTTTACCGCCAAGGCCATCTTGAATGTCCACGGAGATGTTGTTTCTAGTTGCTACTAATACGGCTTCCATTGTTTTGGTCAGATGTCTTGTTCGTTATTACGGATTGGAGTTTGCAGATTTCATCTACGCTGGTAATACGCGTAGTCCTTCCAGTGTCGTCGTTTTTAACATACATTTTACAGTCCTTCGTCCAAACATACTTAAATCCGTGCTGTCGAAGATCCCTTGCCTTTTTGTGCAGATATGTATTCTGCGATGTCAGGTGTTCGTTGATATATGTATATTCCGTGACTTAGCTTGAATCACGGCCTCAGTGGAGGTCAATCTTGGTTTGCTTCTCTTTGCTGTTAGTATTTCTTCTTTCTTCAGGCGACTGCAAAATTTTACCGACAGAGGGGGCGGTAGTTCTGTTTTATTCTGAGGAAGTCTGTGGCACGCTTCAATGTCATTGGTGTTTATGTCTACTCCTAGACACTTAGCAACATCTATCACGATTTGGACAGGCTTCTCATTGATAACCACAGGCAGTCCATGCGAACATATTGCTGGAGCTCATTATTTTCAGATCTGAGCCGCTGTATCTCGTTGTTAGTTACATCACGCTCGTTTTGAAGTGTTTGAACATGGTTTAGCAGAACAGTTATTTCCGTCGTAGCTTTGTTGAACTTATCACTCATTCTGATTAGTCCAGCTTTCATTTCGTCAAAACTTGCGGCACAAAACGATACAGACTTTTGAATATCTTTCTGTTCACACTCGATAGATTCAATTTTAGTGAGTCTATTGTTGATTTGGTTAATCACACTAGCCAGGTCCTTGAGGTTAAGACAGTCACTATTGTTTTTATTGCTAACACCTTCACTGTCGTCACAATCAAGAAAATACCACTTACTGGTTTTAGAGAAAATAAGTTTTTTAAATTCTCTTCTGTTAAGTTCGACACAAGTTGTATGATAAGACTTACCACAGCCGTCACATATGATAAAGTCCTCTTTGAGTTGAATATTTTCATTGCAGCATCCGCACACCGACTTCTGTTTAGACCCCATCTTGTTTGGCAGATATTATAAATAAAAATACTCGAATCCAGTTGTTATTCCATATAAAATAGAACTAGCAGAGGTGAAAGTAAATAAAATGTTAACAGAATTACCAAATATATTAGAAGAACTTAAAAAAAAGAACATTACTATCTACTGGATTGAGATGTAACACAATATTTCGCAGGCATTTTAATAAAAATAAATAAGCAAATACACTGACTGACAGAGCAAATGCAACACCAAGAAGGAGTGGTCAGAACTTTATGCCAATTGCAGGGTAGACTGACGTCACTGAGGTATGCTCATGATGTGAAATGCGCCACTGTGCTGCGCACGTAGCGAACGATAAATGGGACACGGCGTTGGCGAATGGCCTACTTCGTACCGTGATTTCTCAGCAGACAGTCATTGTAGCACGTGTTGTCGTGTGCCACAGGACACGTGTAGAGCTAAGAATGCCAGGCCGCCGTCAACGGAGGCATTTCCAGCAGACAGACGACTTTACGAAGGGTATGGTGATCGGGCTGAGAAGGGCAGGTTGGTCGCTTCGTCAAATCGCAGCCGATACCCATAGGGATGTGTCCATGGTGCAGCGCCTGTGGCGAAGATGGTTGGCGCAGGGACATGTGGCACGTGCGAGGGGTCCAGGCGCAGCCCGAGTGACGTCAGCACGCGAGGATTGGCGCATCCGCCGCCAAGCGGTGGCAGCCCCGCACGCCACGTCAACCGCCATTCTTCAGCATGTGCAAGACACCCTGGCTGTTCCAATATCGACCAGAACAATTTCCCGTCGATTGGTTGAAGGAGGCCTGCACTCCCGGCGTCCGCTCAGAAGACTACCATTGACTCCACAGCATAGACGTGCACGCCTGGCATGGTGCCGGGCTAGAGCGACTTGGACGAGGGAATGGCGGAACGTCGTGTTCTCCGATGAGTCCCGCTTCTGTTCTGTCAGTGATAGTCACCGCAGACGAGTGTGGCGTCGGCGTGGAGAAAGGTCAAATCCGGCAGTAATTGTGGAGCGCCCTACCGCTAGACAACGCGGCATCATGGTTTGGGGCGCTATTGCGTATGATTCCACGTCACCTCTAGTGCGTATTCAAGGCACGTTCAATGCCCACCGCTACGTGCAGCATGTGCTGCGGCCGGTGGCACTCCCGTACCTTCAGGGGCTGCCCAATGCTCTGTTTCAGCAGGGTAATTCCCGCCCACACACTGCTCGCATCTCCCAACAGGCTCTACGAGGTGTACAGATGCTTCCGTGGCCAGCGTACTCTCCGGATCTCTCACCAATCGAACACGTGTGGGATCTCATTGGACGCCGTTTGCAAACTCTGCCCCAGCCTCGTACGGACGACCAACTGTGGCAAATGGTTGACAGAGAATGGAGAACCATCCCTCAGGACACCATCCGAACTCTTATTGACTCTGTACCTCGACGTGTTTCTGCGTGCATCGCCGCTTGCGGTGGTCCTACATCCTACTGAGTCGATGCCGTGCGCATTGTGTAACCTGCATATCGGTTTGAAATAAACATCAATTATTCGTCCGTGCTGTCTCTGTTTTTTCCCCAACTTTCATCCCTTTCGAACAACTCCTTCTTGGTGTTGCATTTGCTCTGTCAGTCAGTGTATTTAATCAATAATTTTAATTTTCGAATGCAAGGAGAATATAAAGAAGATTGTAACGTAATAGTTAATAATAATAATAATAATAATAACAATAATAATAATAATAATAATAATAATAATAATAATTCTTTTGGAAAAGATTGTCTACCTTGGCAAAATTCGAATTCTGGAGTAAAAACGTACAATACAATTGTTTGCCAAATAACAAGCCCATGAGTTAACAAACAGCTTGGAAACCATATTCTAGATTTTTTAAATTGTCCAGATAAAAAATTAAAAGAAACGTTTTCTTCTAAATTAGCTAAAGAAGACGGTATTGCAAGATTGGAAGCAACAATTTATAATTATACGAAAGAAAATTTCCGATAAAAGAATTTAATCCAATTCAAGATTGTGTAGAATTCTTAGAAAACTCGAGAGAATATTTCCAAAACGCGCCATTTTATTCTGTTCCACTCGCTAAAATGTGGTGAAAATGAACAGATTCATTACAAAATAGTTGTCTTGTTTTAAAGACATATTACAATATGTGTACTGGGGTAACAAAAGTACGAGAAAATTAACCGGGATACAAGTTCGTTTACCATAGAACCAAGAATAAAGAAACAACGTTATTAAATATATACTATCTTATTTACCGGTTAACTATATAGAAACTCTAGAAGATGTAGATAACTCGAGTATTACATCTACAGTCCAAAAATGTTATATTAAAGCTGGAGAAACATACTCTACGAAATCTAATATTCCATATTCTACTACAACGAAAGAAATAGATATAGAATAATTAGAATTAACTAATACGAAAAATATTACACCGATTGTTTTAAGAAAAAACAAATACCCATAGCAAACTCCATCCATATCCCATTAAATAAATTAAACAAATTAATATGATATATTTACAGCCTACTAAGAAAAGAGAACAAGAACTAGGAAATATAGGAATCCAAGAGCGAAACCTCTCTTATTTTGAGTAAACAAGACCTGCACAAGAGGAATATAGGAAAGAACTAGCAAAAGAACAACAAATGGAAGAAACTGAAGAAAAATTACGAGATTATTTCAGTAAACGTCGGAAAGACTTGGACATAAACAATTGTAATTATAATACATATGCTTTTGTAGTAAATAATAAAAATAAATTTCCATATGTTGGAGCATTGTGCGAAAAAGATGGAATTAAATCTGTTTATTCTATTAAAGGGACACTTAAAATAAGCTAATAGATACAAGTAAAAACAGAGAAGATTTAAAGGAGGAAGGATTTGGTTTTATCTCTTTTAATGGGATAGAAATAATAATATATAATAAATAATGCTATTTGTTTTACGTCCCATTAACTACTCTTTAACGGTTTTTCGGAGACGCCGAGGTGCCGGAATTTAGTCCCGCAGGAGTTCTTTTACGTGCCAGTAAATCTAGCGACACGAGGATGACGTATTTGAGCACTTTCAAATACAACTGGACTGAGCCAGGATCGAACCTAACAAGTTGGGGTCAGAAGGCCAGCGCCTTAACCGTCTGAGCCACTCAGCCCGGCAAAATAATAATTTATCTAGCAGAAAATCCATTTATGGAAATAAAGGTAAAGGGAACTAACCATTATAATGGACATTGTTATCCTATAAACTCGTAGATGCTTTAGAAAATAAAGAAAATAATTTGTATAACGAAGAAATAAAATAACAAGTAGATAATGCAAGAATGGGGGGAAAATAAAAATAACCGTGTGTAAAGTTTAAAAGAGGGAACATTATATGTTTATAGAGGAAAAGAAAGATATATATTTAAATTCGAAAATATAGAAAGGGTTTATGAATCTAATTGGTTAGAGAAAGAAATACAGGATAGAAAATTAGAATTGAATTATAAGATTAAAGTTTAAATCATTAACATAAAAATAAAGAAATATTAGTATTTATTGTTTAGATTTTAACAACTTTGATTTCTGGAATAGTTATATTGTTTCCTTTGAAATAATTTAAAAGCCCTTTTGGATAATCTATAGGAAGTCTATGTAAAGATCTTATATAATTTTTAATATAATATTTTCCACTCGGATAACAAAGAACTAAACCTCTCGCTTCTTCTTTATTATAGATTTGGTAAACATTATTATCTAAATGGGTAAATAACAATAACCATAATTTATATTTTATCTTATCTTTAGTTATATATATTTTATATCGGAACTTCTAGAGCAATATCTTTAGGTAATATTAATTTATACTTTTATTTTCAAAAATATTTGTTAACTATATATACATATGAAACTAAGAACATTATAAGAAAACCAACTCGTTTAAGATTTTTAACTATATGTAGAAACACGTAAATGTACCCCTGCTTCGCTACGGTATTCTACATTGTATATTACGGATATCGAAGTAAATTGCTGTACATGAAGTGAATAAGAATTGCATGTCTCTTAGCGTTATCCGAGAAAAGGCATAGGGAGGTCCGGAGACGTTGTTTTCAATGCGGAGTTGTGATGGTAACGACAGGTCCACTTGTCTACCGCAATTCACTATGCGTAACGTCAGTCACATTTTGATGGGGAAATTTGTTTACAATCGGGGGCACCCTTGCAAGGGGGCACCTATACCTAATGATGAAGATAATCAGGTGAAAGGGTTTTGAAAAAAATGTTCGCTCCCTTGCCTTCTGCTTGTCAAATCGAGAAGGGAATTATTCACTACAATGGTACACAGGCGTTGGAGGAGGACCCCATTCCTACTGCCAGTTAAAGTCAATATGGAGAGTACTGATTACAACAGCAGACGCCCTCCTTCTGACAGTCACTATTGATTTGTAAAGTATTAATTACAATGTCAGACATACCCCTTCTAGATCGCTACAAATCGACTTAAATGAATAAATGTAGATCGACATACGGAAGTATATGCATGTTCACCTTCACTTACAGAATAACTGCTGCTAAACGGTGCATTCATATTGAAAAACAGATTGTACGAAAAGACGGCTCTGGCCTCCTTTAGCGATCTAAATGGCTGGTCCTATGATATTTCCTCGTATCTCGTCTATTTAAAGGTAAGATTGTTTTAGAAACGTTGAATACAGTGAAATTTGTGTAAGGTTTTCACACAGTGAATTACTTTTCAGATACTTATGCGACAGGTTCAAACATAGAATTTCGCTCACATATGGCTACTGGGTTGGCCAATATTCGTGTAGAATTTGATGATCCTATCTTTCCTATAACTGAATCAAACCATCAATTATACGTGTACAAACTGCACAATTTAGATAAATCCAGAAATAGAGCCAAATTTAACGTATAAGGGATAGAGATACCACAAAATGTCATGGGACAAGAGTGGTAGATCACTCCAAATTCAACGGAGATTGTGCCATCCGTTTTTTGATACGAAATACCTCGATAGGGAGTTCTGCACCGTCATTAAAATTGCCTCCATATTTCGATATTTTTCGGCGGTAAAAATAAAATGTCATCTCGTAAATTTTCCGTCGGTCACAAGCTAAAAGCTATAATTTTGCCAAATTTCAATTTTCTAACTCGTCTGGGAGATTGTGCTGCCATCTTGATATGGGGAGGCTTTTAAAAATTTGGACTTTCAGGAAACCTTTAAGCCCATAAAACCTATAGGTTATCGTTCTGAATAAATATTACCGACTGTGTTCTTATGCAGATTTGAAACTCACAGCGTGTCCCCCTCAGAGAATTTTGAGAATTTTAGATTTTTCTAGGGATCCTGAAGTCATCAGCTTGTCTAGTACCAAGTTTGAAGTTTCTAAGATGCCTAGAATGGTCTCATTAATTCACAACTGTTTTAATTTTTCGTCTTAATTTATATATATAGGACAGTATATATAGATCACGCCAAACTGACTTCCATTTATTAATATGGATTATATTTCACCCGCTTAACTAGTTGTCTTAGGGGCGCCTTGACACCCACAGTACGTTTTCCAGGTAGAAAGTCATACTTGAAAGTCATACTGGAACATACACACGTCCATTATCTCGGTCATTTTTGACAATTTTTTAACCCTTTCTCACCCCCTATGCCAAAGGGGGCTGAAGTTGGACTTTAAAAATCCGGAATGTTACTATTCATCTCAGGGACTCGGAAAACTATGGATTCGGCAGTATATTCGATCATTTTTATATCTCAATCCACCCCCACCCGCCACAAAAAAGGGGTATGAACTTGGACTTATAAAATATCCGGAGTCTCACTATTCATCTCAGCGACGCCGACAACTATGGTTTCGACACTATTTTCGATTATTTTTGTATATCACTCTCCCATCGCCCCCACCACGAAGGGGGCTGAACTTGGACTTTGAAAAATGCCGGAGTGTCACTATTCATGTCAGCGACCCCGGAAAGTATGGATTCGACACTACCTTCGATGATTTGTATATCTAAGCCCGTCGCCTCTCCCACCCCCCCTAAGGGTTCCTGGGGTGTATTACCCCCAGGTGGTTTGTCTCCTGATGCTAAAAATCCGGAGTGTCATTATTCATCTCACCGACCCCGAAAACTATGTATTCGACACAATTTTTTATTATTTCTATATATCACTCCCCCATCGCCCCCTACTGTGAAGGGGGCTTTACTTGGACTTAAATTCTGGAGTGTCACTATTCATCTCAGCGACCCCGGGAAGTATGGATTCGACACTACTTTTGATGATTTTTATATCTCAGCCCCCTCGCCTCCCCCTAACCCTAAGGGTTCCTGGGATGTATTACCCCTACGTGGTTTGTCTTCTGATACTAAAAATCCGGAGTGTCACTATTCATCTCAGCGACCCCGAAAACTATGTATTCGACTCCATTTCATTTAATTTTATATATCACTCCCTCCTCACCCCCCCCCCAAAGGGGGCTGAACTCGAACTTTAAAAACATCCGGAGTGTCACTATTCATCTCAGCGACCCCGAAAACTATGTATTCGACTCCATTTCATTTAATTTTATATATCACTCCTTCCTCCCCCCCCCCCAAAGGGGGCTAAACTCGAACTTTAAAAACATTCGGAGTGTCACTATTCATCTCAGCGACCCCGAAAAGTATGGATTCGATATTATTTTCTTTAATTTGTGTATCTAACCCCCTCACCCCCCGCCCCTAAGGGTTCCTGGGCTGTCTTACCCCCGCGTGGTTTGTTACCTGATACTAAAAATCCAGAGTGTACAATTCACCTCGGCGACCCCGAAAGCTATGTATTCGACATTATTTTCGTTTAATTTTGTATATAACCCCCCCCCCGCAAAAGGGGGCTGAACATGGACTTTAAAAAGATCCGGAGTGTCACTATCCATCTCAGCGACCCCGAAAAGTATGGATTCGATATTATTTTCTTTAATTTGTATATCTGACCCCCCTCGCCCCCCCCGCCCCTAAGGGTACCTGGGCTGTCTTACCCCCATGTGGTTTGTCTCCTGATACTAAAAATCCGGAGTGTACTATTCACCTCGGCGACCCCGAAAACTATGTATTCGACACTATTTTCGTTTAATTTTTTATATCACTCCCCTCTCGCCCCCCACCCAAAAGGGAGGTGAACTTTCACTTTTAAATAATCGGGAGTGTCACTATTCATCTCAGCGACCCTGAAAACTGTGGATTCTACACTTTTAGGATATTTTTTACCTTGCCCTCCCCTGCCGCCCCTTTCCTAACGGAGCTACGGATGGCTTACCCGCACAGTGCTCGCCTCCACATAGTAATTCATAAGAGTACCAAGTTTGGTTGAAATTACTCCAGTGGTTTAGGAAGAGATGTGTCATTTACACACACACACACACACCCACACATACATACATCCATTTTTATATATAGTATAAGAAGAAGACGATTATGGTTGCTGTATTATTGCATAGAGAAATTTTATTTTGAACTCTGCAGACATCTAAACTTATCCTGTATATGCGAGGAAATTATTCGAATCCAAGGAATGAATATTACTTCGCTCGCGGCATGCCCAATCATGAGAATGGCTTCAATAATATAAGTCATCAGTTTTAGAGTCGTGTTCATTGCAGAGGGCAGGATTCTTATTCTTAAGAAGGATAATTGGTGCCACAATCGTCCGCTCTAAGATGCTCGATGTAACTCCAGGTGACTCCAAGTCTTTTAAAAGCTTTGCCGTGTAGTCGATAGACTTGTAACTGTGTAGAACATCGGGTAATTCTTGTAAAAGTTTCTTGTTGAAAGAAATGAATGACATGATGTGTGATAGAAGGAATGAAGAGGATGAAACCCGGCGCCGGCATATAGACCACTCCTCTCGAATAGCTCAAGACTTTACGCCCCCAACCGACGGACGAATCGCCATCAACAGCGTCATATGCCCTCACACCATAAGACCAAAAAAGGCCTCCTACGCCATGGACGTAAAATGGCCCCTTGAATATTGTGTTCTCTACTTATCTTATGTACGTTGCCTAGCGACAGTGACTTTATGCATTTAATCTTGGTGGCAGCACGTTGGATTGTCATATCCCAATGCACGTTTTTCAATGATTTTTCGTTCATAACTCACCAAAGAAAGCGAAAATTCCGGCTACGAGGTGCATTCGGACCCCCTTCCATCTACCTATGTTCAAAATTTCAGATCTCTGCGTGCTGTAGATTTAGATTTTTAACTATATGTAGAAATATTGTTATCCTAGTAAAATTCTAATAAAATTTCCTTTAATAGAACAAGAAGATGGAGAAATATTTAGAAATATACATTACATGCAGCCAAATACAGATTTATCTAAATCTAAGTAAGAACCAATAATATTTTAATAAAAAGAGCACCGGGCGAGTTGGCCGTGCGCGTAGAGGCGCGCGGCTGTGAGCTTGCATCCGGGAGATAGTAGGTTCGAATCCCACTATCGGCAGCCCTGAAGATGGTTTTCCGTGGTTTCCCATTTTCACACCAGGCAAATGCTGGGGCTGTACCTTAATTAAGGCCAAGGCCGCTTCCTTCCAACTCCTAGGCGTTTCCTATCCCATCGTCGCCATAAGACCTATCTGTGTCGGTGCGACGTAAAGCCCCTAGCAAAAAAAAAAAAATAAAAACAACCTGTTAGAGATGTTTAACTATATATAGAAAGACACTTGTTCTAGTAAAATTCTAATAAAAACAGAACAATTCTAGGGTTTTTAACTTTATATAGAATGTCGCTTATTCGATGCCCACGCAAAATTCCACTTTTAAATATTTTTATATAAACAAATAATATTTTAATAAGAAACAAATCCTTTAAGATTCCTTAACTATATAGTAATATATATTCAAAATAATTATATATTGATCCATCGCTTGCAATTCTCCACCATAATTGAGAACTATTTTTTCGTCTTGTTCTCAGAATATTTGTATATTAACTTAAAAATTCAGATTCGGCTTCAGTTAAAATATATGTTTCAAATTCTTTATATTCAAAATCTTCGCAGTTATATTAATCTCGTTGCTTTTTATTTCCACATACTTTACATTCGTTTAATCTGACTTTCTGCGTATAACATAGTGTTGGAATTCCTTGGTTTCATTACAACTTATACAGGTCTTCATTTATTAGGAACAAAAACTATGTCTAATATTAGGTAGCAAATAAATGTATAAATATAAAAATCGATTTTTTCCAAATGATATTTTTATGATTTTTTCTTAACTTTAGTTAATTTTATTCGGTTTTAATTTTATTTTTTAAATTTTTATAATTTTCTTAATTTTACTTCATTTTGTTCGATTTTACTTAATTCTTTAATTGTTTTAATTTTAAGCATGTAGAAATTATTTGCATAATTTTGTGGAGCATAACGCAATATTGCGACTTCTTATATTTTATGTAAATTGTCGAAAAACTAGTGATTTTAGGTTGCTCTCATATTTTATGTGGGATAACATATAAAAACATAAAATTATACGCAGAATTGTGAAATTTGGAAACGCGTTTAGAAGTGGTCCAGAACCCGGGGTTTTCTACTACTGCTGTCCACGCACAACATTTGGTTACAAGGGTTGTATCATGCAGATACAACCTTTTAACTTTTATAGGAACGACAGCAAATCTCATGAAATAACGCAATGAAAATGAAAAGGTATAAAATAAAATAGCAATGACACAGATTTCAACACCTCTAGGGCAATTACGGAAAGACATAGAGATACAATTACTACAGTGATGATGAAGATAATGCTAGCTTTTTCAAAGGGCCTAACATCTAGGTCATCTGCCCCCAATGGTACGAAATGTAATGTAATTTAAGTGTCCAAAATTCATGCACTAACCGGAATAAAATGTTGATGAAGAAGTAATGTATAATAATTTAAAATAATCAGTCGATCCTACTCACAATATTTTAAAAAAATATTCCAGAATCAATCCACTGGCTAGAATTCAAAGAGACGATGATGAACAATAATTATGAACTTAAAATGAACAGTGGATCCGACCCGCAATGTCCCAACTTCTAGAAAATAATGTAATATATATTGACCAAAGATCTGCTTCCAAAGCACAATACTGAAATGATGATGCTTGTTGTCTAAAGGGGTCCAAAATCAATATCAACGCCCCCATCATGGTAATTATCGCTAGTAAACTAGAACTATGGTATTTCTCATGTAGCGGTACTAATCACAAGTAACATAGACTCACTGTGTTCCTCCCATTGTGGTACTACTCACAGGTAATGTACTACACACAGGTGACACTGACCTATGATATTTCTCACATAATGGCGCCACTCATTGGGAACATAAAACCATGGTTTTCTCACATACTGGTACTAAACATAGGAACACGTACTATTCCATGGAGTTACTGACATAGCGGGTACTAATCACAGATACCGCAGATCCACGGCGTCACTCATATTGTGGTACTAATTACAGGCAACGCCCAGACCCGTGGTGTTGCTCGGAACACAGAAACATGATGTCCATAACTGGTAGCCGAAACACGCCACCGATGATAACCTCTTTTTATCTCCTTGGGGTGTTCCAATCAAAGCTGGACATATGGAACTCTCCATAATGGTGGCGTACACTATACACCGGTACGGTAAACCAATAGTGATCCACCCAAACCCATGGCTTTCCTCACCTAGTGGTACTAATCGCAAGAAGAGTCAACTCATGGTGTTCCTCGCATGATGTTACTATTCACAGGTACACTCATGGTTGAAAATTCAGCATCCCTTGGTTGTCCCTTTTAGTTGCCTCTTACACCAGGTAGGGGATACTGAGGGTGTATTCTTCATCTGCTTTCCCAACCACAGGGGATTGTTTGTTTGGTCCATCAGAGCTCTTTTATTTCACTCAAGTCCACCAGCAAGCCAGTTAGAACCCACCTATTGACCACTTGGGACACACCTCAAGGAAGTACCACCTATCCCCTTGCTACGACAGAATAGTAGGTTCGTGTTGTTGCCATTTTCTCTAGGTGTATATTCGCTTGGGAAAGAAAATGAGAAGATGCTTATAATCATGGTCGCCAATGCAGCAACTTACATAATAAATGTACAATAAGTCAAGCTCTTAAAAGGCTTGTATCCTAAGTTACAACATGTTGTCTGTCTGGCACATGGAATTCACAGGATAGCAGAATTACGATAACGATTCCCAGAAGTAAATAGAGTTATTTCTTCTGTAAAGGCACAATCTAGTATCAAACTTTTTAATGATCTCCTGCCAGGCATTCTCTGCCACCAGAACCAATTAGAACTAGATGGGAGGAATGGAAAAATGCAGTTGTGGACCACTGTGATAATTTAGATGATGTTAAGAAGGTAAGGATTAATTGTAGGCCTGGGCGATGTGGATCATGTAAATGTAGCTATAAGAGATAGGTAAAACAATGGACATGAATGACTTTAATGTTGGAACACTAAATTCCACCTAAGAAGCAACATTTTTCTTTTCTGGAGGTGTTAGAAAACTTAGATGAAGAAGCCAAACCCATTCCTACAGTTATCAGGCATGCAATGCAGTTAAATCACAGGCAATTAATATTCATCAAAACAAATTATGAATGACTCCAATCAACTCTATGACGATTGGAGGATGTCCACAAATCAGATGTGCAGGAAATTATCCCAGGGGAAGCAGGAATAGCTATAAAGATAAAAGTGCAAAAAGTAGAATTGAAAAATCCAGGACAGGAGAGGTAAAAGTGCAAAAAGTAGAATAAAGAAATCTAGGGCTGGAATTTCTACATGATGTGAGCAATACTCAGAAAGGTGAATATAATCATGATATTTCTGGTTACTGCACCAGAGATTGCTGCTATGGAATTTGCAACTTTAACTCCCTGTGAAGTAGAAAGGAGGTTTTCAGTATCTAAACACATACTCACAGGTAAAGGAAAGTTCCTATTGACTGAGAATTCGGGGAAGTACTTAATTGTTAACTTTTTTTTTGCTAGTTGCTTTACGTCGCACAGACACAGATAGGTCCTGTGGCAACGATGGGACATGGAAGGGCTAGGAGTGGGAAGGAAGCGGCCGTGGCCTTAATTAAAGTACAGCCCCAGCATTTGCCTGGTGTGAAAATGGGAAACCATGGAAAACCATTTTCAGGGCTGCCAACAGTGGGGTTCGAACCTACTATCTCCCAAATACTGGATACTGGCCGCACTTAAGCGACTGCAGCTATCGAGCTCGGTGATTGTTTACTTTAATAGAAATACAACTGTTAGCAAAAGTGAGACTTTAACTGTGCAGACAACAGAGAGATTGCTAATGAAACATAGAATAAATATTTTCAGATAATATTAATGCACAGCAAAAACTATTGATTCAGTTTCTTCTGGGGCTTTCGCAGAGAGCATTAACTCTATTTAATAAAAATGTGAACTTTACTTTCATTTTGTTGTACATTTATTTCTCACATAAATATTTAGTGTATACTAGATGTTTTATTACATATAAAAGTGCATATTTTCCTTTCTTAATGTACATGTGAATTCGTCCTGTAATTATAATGGTTTAGCTGCAGGCATCCTACTAAGCATGCTGTGGATTAAATTCTGGTCAACGCTGAGTTGAGAGGTTCATCTCAAACATCATGTGGTACCAGGAAGGGCATTCATCCAAAACAAATAAAGCCTTCAAGGCACACAACCATAATAAACTGAAGAATGTTTACACATTTTTCTTGAAGTACAAAGCAGTCCCAGTCCATTCACAGTGAACACCATATTGAGTTTGAACAGCTTTACCAACTTTTCCAATTGGAATGCTTCTTGAAGTTAATCTTTTGAAGATGCCTTTTTGAACAAACAGAAGTAACTGAAGTTGTTTCCAGAAAATATCAGTTTATCACAAGCATTTTGGTATTTACAGGTATTTGCCCGTGCATGTCATGTGAGGGCAATAGCCCATAAGCATGAATACCAGAGAGCAGCTAATTTTAAAAATAGAATATGTTATTTTCTATCTGAACATATGCAAACATAATATATACCATTCTAAGCAGTGGCTCTTAGAACCAATCAAACCAATAGCACTGCTTGCAGAAAAGTCATGTTGCAAAAGTATTCATCCATAATATGAATTGAAGAAACGTTCAGTCATTTTCTAAGTAGCAGAGCACCGAATGCCCTTTGGAATAAATCCTAGCTTGATGGCATTTTGAAATAGATGTCATAATTTTTTCTGCCAATTCCGGGCCTGTTTTGCACCATTCTTCCATGACATAGCATCAGAGCTTCTTTATTTTTAATACTCTTCTTGCTCAGATTACATTATAATTCCAGTGATACAGTTTAAGTCTGGGGACTTGGGTGGAGTCTGCAGCATATGAGGTGTATTGTAGAGTAGTCATTCCCTATCAACCCAAGGAGTGTACATAGGGTCATTATCTAGCTGGACGAAGCACTCACCTTCAAGACATAATTTTGCTATGCTGGGTATGAAGTTTTGCTTCAATATATTCAATACAACATCTTACCCATCTGTTCCAGTATTATATGGCAGTTATTCATCCCAACTGCCAACATACACCCCCCTTATCATTATGGAACCTCTCACATATTTTACAGTTACTTGCAGATTTTCACATTGGAGCTCTGTGTTCTTCTTTCTCCATACATGTTGCTTCCCAGAGCAATTAAAAAAATAGAATTACCCTTGTTAGTAAACAACACACATTACCAAAACTCCGGTGGCTTCCTAATGCACCCTATGGCAAACACCTGTTTCTACTTATGGTTCACCACATATCCAGGGCTTCTTCCGGTTTGTACACCCCAGCAAACTAGCTCCATGTAACAGGCGTCATACGGTGTCGGTGATGATGTTCTTCCCAGTGGAGGCTTGTACATCTTTTCGAAGCACAGGCACAGACACATGGGGGACTGTGCTGGACAGTGTGCAAAGTACTTCGCTCTTCTTGTGTTGTCAGCTTCCTTAGCCAAACAGTTCATGTCCTGATGGGTACAGTTGCATTTCTCTTATATCACTGCATGATTCCTGTATTTGTTTTCTCAGCAATTACTCTCTGAAAATCACCAATTAGATGTAGTTGGATAATTAATTTGCATTCAACAAGAGCTAAGTCCCGTTTCTTAGTCATTGTAAATGGAGCATGTACTAGATATTGACTCACCAACACTGGACTGAGATTGGTGATGAGTCTTACTTCCTCAATGCTGTGATTATTATAAAGACCATCCACAAGATGCACAAATATTCTTGCATTGCCATTTCCTAGCACAACAACCACCGTGACTTTTTGTTAAAGAGTAGTGAAGTGCAAGAGGGTATATTCTGCAGTTATTATAAGAATAAATTGCATATACAATGTGTATAAATTTTTGAAGTACCTTAACATTTCTAATTCATCTTTGGTGTTAAATATAAGAAGAGGGCAGCTGGATGAATACTTATGCAAGAGGCTGCGTTTTGTTTGACAAGCAGAAATGCTCTGAAGGGACAGACTAAATGAACCTAATGCTGTAGGAACAAGCGGCGTTACATGGTAAAGGCCATTGAAACATTTAATCTAAAGCATACACCATCACAATATTGTTAATTCTCAATCATTTATCCACATGTTTTGCAGGATTAAGGCTTTGTCACAACAAGCCTTAGTCAATAAATACGAGGCTAACCAATTTTGTATTCTTGTTTAAATGTGGCACAGCTCTTTCCAAAGGACACCCCTAATGGAGATAACTATTAGGTATACTAAAACGCATACTAATTGACTGGCTTGAAGTCATCAAGTTTATGCATTTCCGAAATGTGAGGATACTCATAAACTGTGGATAGCTGGTAAACAAACAGACGATGCTTTGAATCTTACTACTCCACAATATGTTCATATTTGAAGCAAAATTATATTTTAAGGGTCATTAACCAATTACCAACATCATCAATATCTGGCACTAATGAGAATCGAATCCCGCCTCCAAGGACGGCAGCTATTATCACAAGTTCTTACACTACGGGCGATGTTCTTGAAGAGGATTGACTGTCAACATCAAGACATCTATGCTGCAACAAACTTGGCAACTTCGTAAATGCCTTGCCACATGAAGAACAACAATATGGTTTCACCTTAGCGTGGTTGGTAACATGAACTCTTAAGTTTCTTTTACTATAAAAGGCACGGCCACAAGTAGCACAGGCAAAAGACCTGACATTACTATGTATTTTTTCATGTACTCTGAGCATCGAAGACGTTTTAAAAGAATTTTCACAAATCGAACACCGGAAAGGTCGAATGTCCGTATGAACTTTCTCGTGTGCTCTTAAATTCCATGTATTTCGAAAAGCATTTCCACAGATCCCACAGGAGAATGGCTTCTTATCACTATGAACACTTTCGTGTCTTTTAAGATGGGTTGACCTTTTAAAAGAACTTCCACAAATAGAACAAGAAAAGGGTCTTTCATTTGTGTGCCATAATTCATGAATTTTTAAATCCGCCAAACTTTTAAAAGCATTACCACAAATTGAACAGGAAAAAGTCTTCTCTTCAGTGTGTACATTTCGGTGAGCCTTAAGGGTCTTAGCACGTTTGAAAGCACATCCACAAATTGAACAAATAAATGGCTTAATTGCTGAATGACACAACATGTGGTCTTTGAGTTTACTTGGCCTTGCGAACATCTTGCCACATAATGCACAGGAGTATGGCTTCCTTCCAGTATGAGTATGTATATGCCGTTTGAGATCATATCGGCGTTTGAACCTCTTACAGCAAAGTTTACAATAATGCGCCGAGCTTCCAGCACTCTCCACACTGAAATATATGCAAAACTTCTAACCATTTCTAAACAGCAACATAACACAAGCAATTGCTTGTCCATGAGCAGAACTCATAGTTACCCATACGTTGGTGGTCCTGTTTGAATATAACTTTATCATTAGATTAAATTCTTCGAGCAACAATTAAAAAAGAGGATCTAAAAGTAAAGAGCCAGTTCCGACATAAAATGAGAAAATGACATTTATAAAACGTACTCATTTACATGAAATGAGTTCCTGCTCACAAAATTACTCCTGAACCATGACGAATATAAGAACCAAGTGTGATGACTCAACTGTTATAACGTGGTAGTTTGTGGACCCGCCACTGCGAGCACTGCAAACGTCGGTGTCCAACACGTACTTCAATAGACCGGCAAACCATGTGTTGGAAAAGTGCGGGAGATGTTATCGTACGAGATATTTCAAGTCAAGAAGTTTAATTTCCTTTGCTTTCAGTTCCTTAACTCAGTTCATTGTGTGTTCTGCACTTAAAGCACGTGTTTTATGTGGCCTGATTAAATTAATAGTTCAACATGCCGTACTGTTTTGTGCCTGGCTGTAAGTCAGGCTATGGTAGAGTAGTTAATGGTATAAAATTATTTTCACCACCGAAGGATAGAAATAAATTTGAAAAATGGGTCAGAGCTTTTCCACGAAAGGATACTGTGTTAACGCGTAATAGTAGAATTTGTCAAATTCATTTCTCTGATGATTTGAGAGTAAAATCAGATAACTTTATAGTGAATGTTGAAAAAGTGGTTATGTCTCGTGAGAGATAGAAATTACGTCCAGGAGCAGTGCCTCATATTTTCCCTAATTTGCCGAAATACCTTTCAAGTGAGATTAAGTCCCATGAAACTCCCAACAAGAAAAAAGAAACTAGACACCACTAGGAGAAGAAGAAAGACGGGAGTGTAGCAGCAAATAGAGAATTAAAAGGTCAGTCTAATGTTGATCAAAATTTGGGTTATTCTAGGGTGCTTTCTGATGCCGAAAAGACAATATTATCGCTCAAAAGGCGCCTAAAAATGCTAATCGAAATTTAATTCGAGCTAGATCCAGTCTAAACTCAGCAAAATCGAGAATTAATTTATTGGAGAAGCAGGTTAGAAATACACAGTTCGAAACTCTTTAGTGAACCATTTGGCTGGGTACGTTGTTAAGCACTCCTCTAAATTTATTAAGTGTTCGCCCTGTGCCCATTCTCTACGTGATAATAATCATAGTACATTTTCAGTTCTCTCCGAAATAAAAGACTACGGTTCAAGCAATAATTAAGTGTTTTAACACGCCCTTCGAAAAGTATATGTGACATTCTTTTCCTGGCCGAGAAAGTATTTAGTGAAAAACTGAACTCAAAATCGATATGGAGCGAAATATTTTTTGATTTTATCGATTCTATAGACAAAATTTCAGTTGATCCTTCAGGTGCTGGCTGTTGTCTTCAACATGGTATGAATATATTCCCCAGCCTTGTTTATCATTATCTGAACTGCCGATTTTTCTTCAGAATGAAAGAAATCCGGCGAGATTTACAATCTCGAACATCCGCCAAATCTTCATGCAAGCTTTTGAAAGTCCAGTAACCGACAAATTGAGATTGTAAGTAGAGTATTAAATAGTTCATGGGTGTTTTTTTAATATGTTGGGAGTTTTGTCATTTATGTATATATACACTCGAGTACCTTGTGCTTTTCGCAACATGTGATGAAAGTCGATGCTCTTATTTCCGTATATGATATTTTTCCATTGTTCTCTGCCGTGGTATTTTAATTGTAATCTCTCATTTTTTTATAAAAGACAGTGTATATACTGATCAGTTACGGAGTAATACGTTTCCTGTGTCACCATTCCTAAGACCAGCTGATAGGTATTGTGGAGCTACCAAACTCTAGCGCTGCCTGGCGGGGCGCGCCTGAACTCGATGAGTCATCACACTTGGTTCTTATATTCGTCATGCCTGAACTTTTAAGTACTGCGCACGCATGTATGCATAATCGAAATTACGTTCATGGTTCTGCTACTGCGTAGATGCATGAAAATGCATCTTGACTCTACTGGTGTGTCATCTCTTGTAAAGTACTGGAAACAGAACAGCTCTGTAAGCACTCTTTTGCATGCGAAAATGTGACTATAAAAGAAAGCTGTTTGTTTATTTGAATGCCATAATGGTTGGCCAAGTGTGGGCTGACCATAGTAATAACATTTTGTGTATGATCGAATCTCATCCAGAATAATTCTAACCTCGCTTAAAAGATTATTGGTCAACTGACTACCAGAGCATTTCATTTGCAATACCCCATGGATAAGGTGTAGTGATACCATGTTGGATGACAAATGGAATGTTTGCTCGCATGGAGAATGAAGGTGTGTGCTAGGTTGACAGTAAAAGTGATTATAAGTAAAATTCAAGTCATGATGTTAGTGTTGTGAAAAAAAAATGTGCTCTCAAGTGTCTTTGGAGTGAAAGTAGATTGTATTTGACACATAGAGAAGGCAGCTATCAAGTCAGCAACATGAGCGAATAATTTGCATGCATGGAGTGCATCATGCTTGCTTAACATATTACGTAAACTGTTAAGGCAGTTGTGTTAGAATACTGAACCAATTACATATACCAGAAAAAATTCAGGGTTGGTCCCTCAGGGTCCAAATATACAGTCAGTCAGTCAGTGCCACTGCTTCAGATCATGCAGTTCTAAAAGAATATTGGCAATGGGAATACAGATGCTTTTATCTGCTGCATCATATTCCCCGGCTTGGGTTTAAATAATATATGTCATTGGCTTTGCATCCCACTAACTACTTTTATGATTTTTGGCGATGCTGAAGGGTAGGAACTTAGTCCTATACAGTCCTTCTACATGCCAGTGAATGTACCGACACAAGGCTGACATATTTAAACACCATCAAATAACACCAGACTGAGCCAAGATCAAATATCTCACAAAGTGTACCAAAATTAGTGGGCTCATATAACTCTTCATAGATGCTGAATGCATTCATCTTCACAAAATAGGCAAAGGTGGATCTGGCAATGAGGTAATTGAAGTTTTGTAATAGTAACACCTTGTCAAAGAATCCCAGAACATAAGCAAGATTTTCTAACTACCAAGAGAGATTGTTGCCCTGAAATCTCCCCAATATATTGCAAATAGCTGATATAATCGTGGCCAGTTTAATAGTTTCTCCTCACCTACTACATTTTCTTTAATTCTTGTTTGCTTCTATAGGATCACCCCTTTCCCATCACATTTAATAGGAAGTCCATCAGGCAATTGATTACAGACCCACAGAAATTTAAGAATATGAAAAAAGTAGAGTTATAATTATCATCGAGCATAAACAGTCTATGCAACGCCTATATTGGTAGTTATAGGCTTGTTGCATCATGTACTATTATTATATTCAATGCAAATTTTGGCAATTGTTACAATATGTCAGTAAATATAAATGGTTCTGTTCATAGTCAAATTTGGTCTGCACAAAGCTGTTTCCAACTGTGAACTAAGAACACAAACGTTTTTCTTATTCATGAATAGCTTCGTAATTAGTCTGAGAATGATGACAGATACTGCTCTGAAAATCACGATATTGGGAAGAATGATGAAAAATTGGGAGTCTTCCGCTTAAATCGGGAGACTTGGTACATCTGCGAGACTGGAAAACATTCTTCCCATAATGAGCTGACAGTACGACCTGAGGTGAAATAAACATGAACTAATAAAAGTACAATTCATGTAAGTACATAATAATGACATACCAGCAAAAAAGGAAACTGTACAATATGAGAAGGGCCGGTCATTGAAGGAGTGACCCTGTTAGATTTCTCCAAAACGTTTGTGTCCAAACTTGTATAAGGGACGTGTCTGTCACCCTTTTTCTTGGACATAAACATTGATCCCTCATGGAAGGTTTAATTTAGGCATTGTTTTTCATTTTAGAATGAAAGGCGCAAGATTTCTGCCATCAGCTGTTACAGCAAGCATTGCAGTAAATCGTTGTTCTTCGCTTCCAGTAGTGTGTACGATAAAACATGATGTCCCTTTCTTATCCTTCAGTTTATGCTTCGCAATCACAAAGCAATTAAAATCTAACACCATACTTTTTGGTTGAAATCATTTGGTACTTTTTTGGCATAAGGATTTTTTTTTTTATCAAAGAGAAAGTCCATTTCTCTTCATAAAATGAATCATCCAGCCACAGCTAAACTTCAAATCTGAGAGACTGATTCCATGTGGAGCACCTATTTCCTCATCCCTTAAAATACAGCATTTCATGAGAAAGAACATACTGAACGTTGCAAAATGAAATCATATATATAAGTAGATTCTCCTCTACTGGCGGAAACTTGCCGCTTTTTGGTCCGTGAAATGCTTTGCAAGACTTGTTAGTCATTTGAAGTGCACTCTCTGTTACCAAGGTAGCGAACATTGCATTCAAACATTGAATACTTATGGCTCGCTGCCCTACTCCCATATGATTCAGCATAACTGATCACTGTGAGTTTATATGATATGGTATTACTCGAATACTTGCTAAATGTGGACTAACAAGCAATTCTGAGATCACAGAAAATGCATGTTCCATACCCAAAACACTCACAAAATAAGTTTGTACCAGACAGGAATAGAGCATCACTAGTCACTACTGTGCTGATTCTCTCACTGAACTCGTGCAGTGGTATTTCCTACTGGCTGATAACAGCAGGTTGCCCAGTATTTGGAATGCCTGGTTTTACAATAGGAAGGCTTCTGACTGAATAGTTGAGATCTTTAATTCAAAACGTATCCTGAGATGTGTGATGGATGTTCAAAGAACTGTTGATATTACTTTTTCTCCACTTTGGACCCTAAAATACTGGGGTACGTAAATTATGTAAGGGCGTTAATTATGCGAGAAAATACAGTAGTACATCATAGGGGAAACATTCAGGAGACAATAACAATATCAATTGGCTCCAGTTAACTTTCCAAATACTTATATTGTAGTCTATTATCAGCGCTTGTGAACCACATGTCAATAGAAAATGAACATGGGTTGTATAACTTTGTACAATTTCTTAGTATAGAATATGTTACATCACTGTAGAAATCTGCTGAAATATACGTACAACTGCAGTAATATTCAATGACAAGTAAAATTAGTGATATGAACATGCAGTAACTTTTTAATGACAGCTGAATACATACTGTAGTGTTGAAATGCACATAATATACCACCTACAAATTGCTGCCTTATGTGGTATTTTCTATTAATGGCTAGTAATTTTTGTCATGTCTGCCTCTGTGGTGCAGTGTTTAGTGTAATTAGCTGCCACCCCCAGAGGCCCGAGTTTGATTCCCGTCTCTGCAAAGATATTTGAAAAGTGATAGGATTGGTACAGGGCTCCAATCAGCCTCAGGGCATTCCATTTCCACCTCAGCCATCCTTAAAGTGGTTTTCCATTGGTTTCCCGCTGCTCCTCCAGTCAATTGCTGGGATGGTATCTAACTTAAAGCCATGGCCACTTCCTTCCCTCTTCCTAGCCTATCCCTCCTAATTTTCCCATCCCTCACACGGCCCATGTTCAGCATAGCAGGTCAGGCCATCTGGATGAGGCATTGGTCCTCCTCCCTAGTTTTATCCCCCAAATCAAAATCTTACACTCCAGAACGCAGCCCTTTATGTGGTAGATGTGGCATCCCTCACAGAGTCTGAGGTAAAAGCCAACACAGGAGAGAAAAATGGATTGAGAAAGAAGACCTTTTTGTCATGTTTTATAATGCAATGTAATAATTAATTCATATACTGTCTTTAAGGTAATAATAATAATAATAATAATAATAATAATAATAATAATAATAATAATAATAATTGTACCGCGAGGGTACACCTGTCCTGTCCATTTAAATCAAGCACCTTGCAAAACGACATCTTATAATTAAAACATGAAACAACTAGTGCAGAAGATCAGACGTTGATCAACAGATTTCGCCACTCATGTGATAAAGTAATTTTGTCTTCCTAGGTTTACTACACTGTGTTGATTGTCTTTTGTTTTTGGCATTTTAAAGTTGTCAACACCACAACATCCTGCTGCCAACTTCAAATGTTGCCAATAGAAAATACCTGTATTTAATTTTACACCTATCAGTATTTTCTTCCACATATTTAATTATCCTACAAAATTTGAGGGATGTGTCAGGCGTTAGTCCAGATCTTTCTCAAACCTTCCTCTCAGGTACAAAACCTGGCAATTTTTCAAGCTACCTTGTCTTCTTGATTATCGAGTGTACAGAGTGTGTGCTAATAGTGGAGGCTGTTGATCATCGAGTGTGTGTGCTAATAGTGGAGGCTGTTGATCATCGAGTGTGTGTGCTAATAGTGGAGGCTGTTGATCGTCGAGTGTACTGAGTGTGTGCTAATAGTGGAGGCTGTTGATCATCGAGTGTACTCAGTGTGTGCTAATAGTGGAGGCTGTTGATCATCGAGTCTACTGAGTGTGTGCTAATAGTGGAGGCTGTTGATCATCGAGTGTACTCAGTGTGTGCTAATAGTGGAGGCTGTTGATCATCGAGTGTACTCAGTGTGTGCTAATAGTGGAGACTGTTGATCATCGAGTGTACTGAGTGTGTGCTAATAGTGGAGGCTGTCGATCATCGAGTGTACTGAGTGTGTGCTAATAGTGGAGGCTGTTGATCATCGAGTGTACTCAGTGTGTGCTAATAGTGGAGGCTGTTGATCATCGAGTGTACTCAGTGTGTGCTAATAGTGGAGGCTGTTGATCATCGAGTGTACTGAGTGTGTGCTAATAGTGGAGGCTGTTGATCATCGAGTGTACTGAGTGTGTGCTAATAGTGGAGGCTGTTGATCATCGAGTGTACTCAGTGTGTGCTAATAGTGGAGGCTGTTGATCACTGAGTGTACTGAGTGTGTGCTAATAGTGGAGGCTGTTGATCATCGAGTGTACTCAGTGTGTGCTAATAGTGGAGGCTGTTGATCACTGAGTGTACTGAGTGTGTGCTAATAGTGGAGGCTGTTGATCATCGAGTGTACTCAGTGTGTGCTAATAGTGGAGGCTGTTGATCACTGAGTGTGTGCTAATAGTGGAGGCTGTTGATCACTGAGTGTACTGAGTGTGTGCTAATAGTGGAGGCTGTTGATCATCGAGTGTACTGAGTGTGTGCTAATAGTGGAGGCTGTTGATCATCGAGTGTACTGAGTGTGTGCTAATAGTGGAGGCTGTTGATCACTGAGTGTACTGAGTGTGTGCTAATAGTGGAGGCTGTTGATCATCGAGTGTACTGAGTGTGTGCTAATAGTGGAGGCTGTTGATCATCGAGTGTACTCAGTGTGTGCTAATAGTGGAGGCTGTTGATCATCGAGTGTACTGAGTGTGTGCTAATAGTGGAGGCTGTTGATCATCGAGTGTACTGAGTGTGTGCTAATAGTGGAGGCTGTTGATCATCGAGTGTACTGAGTGTGTGCTAATAGTGGAGGCTGTTGATCATCGAGTGTACTCAGTGTGTGCTAATAGTGGAGGCTGTTGATCACTGAGTGTACTGAGTGTGTGCTAATAGTGGAGGCTGTTGATCATCGAGTCTACTGAGTGTGTGCTAATAGTGGAGGCTGTTGATCATCGAGTGTACTCAGTGTGTGCTAATAGTGGAGGCTGTTGATCATCGAGTGTACTCAGTGTGTGCTAATAGTGGAGGCTGTTGATCATCGAGTGTACTGAGTGTGTGCTAATAGTGGAGGCTGTTGATCATCGAGTGTACTGAGTGTGTGCTAATAGTGGAGGCTGTTGATCATCGAGTGTACTGAGTGTGTGCTAATAGTGGAGACTGTTGATCATCGAGTGTACTCAGTGTGTGCTAATAGTGGAGGCTGTTGATCATCGAGTGTACTCAGTGTGTGCTAATAGTGGAGGTTGTTGATCACTGAGTGTACTGAGTGTGTGCTAATAGTGGAGGCTGTTGATCATCGAGTGTACTCAGTGTGTGCTAATAGTGGAGGCTGTTGATCACTGAGTGTACTGAGTGTGTGCTAATAGTGGAGGCTGTTGATCATCGAGTGTACTCAGTGTGTGCTAATAGTGGAGGCTGTTGATCACTGAGTGTACTGAGTGTGTGCTAATAGTGGAGGCTGTTGATCATCGAGTGTACTCAGTGTGTGCTAATAGTGGAGGCTGTTGATCACTGAGTGTACTGAGTGTGTGCTAATAGTGGAGGCTGTTGATCACTGAGTGTGTGCTAATAGTGGAGGCTGTTGATCACTGAGTGTGTGCTAATAGTGGAGACTGTTGATCATCGAGTGTACTGAGTGTGTGCTAATAGTGGAGGCTGTTGATCACTGAGTGTGTGCTAATAGTGGAGGCTGTTGATCACTGAGTGTGTGCTAATAGTGGAGGCTGTTGATCACTGAGTGTACTGAGTGTGTGCTAATAGTGGAGGCTGTTGATCACTGAGTGTGTGCTAATAGTGGAGGCTGTTGATCATCGAGTGTACTGAGTGTGTGCTAATAGTGGAGGCTGTTGATCACTGAGTGTGTGCTAATAGTGGAGGCTGTTGATCACTGAGTGTGTGCTAATAGTGGAGGCTGTTGATCATCGAGTGTACTGAGTGTGTGCTAATAGTGGAGGCTGTTGATCACTGAGTGTGTGCTAATAGTGGAGGCTGTTGATCACTGAGTGTGTGCTAATAGTGGAGGCTGTTGATCATCGAGTGTACTGAGTGTGTGCTAATAGTGGAGGCTGTTGATCACTGAGTGTGTGCTAATAGTGGAGGCTGTTGATCATCGAGTGTACTCAGTGTGTGCTAATAGTGGAGGCTGTTGATCATCGAGTGTACTGAGTGTGTGCTAATAGTGGAGGCTGTTGATCATCGAGTGTACTGAGTGTGTGCTAATAGTGGAGGCTCTTGATCACTGAGTGTGTGCTAATAGTGGAGGCTGTTGATCATCGAGTGTACTCAGTGTGTGCTAATAGTGGAGGCTGTTGATCATCGAGTGTACTGAGTGTGTGCTAATAGTGGACGCTGTTGATCACTGAGTGTGTGCTAATAGTGGAGGCTGTTGATCACTGAGTGTGTGTGCTAATAGTGGAGGCTGTTGATCACTGAGTGTGTGCTAATAGTGGAGGCTGTGGATCATCAAGTGTACTGAGTGTGTGCTAATAGTGGAGGCTGTTGATCACTGAGTGTACTGAGTGTGTGCTAATAGTGGAGGCTGTTGATCATCGAGTGTACTCAGTGTGTGCTAATAGTGGAGGCTGTTGATCATCGAGTGTACTGAGTGTGTGCTAATAGTGGAGGCTGTTGATCACTGAGTGTGTGCTAATAGTGGAGGCTGTTGATCACTGAGTGTGTGCTAATAGTGGAGGCTGTTGATCATCGAGTGTACTGAGTGTGTGCTAATAGTGGACGCTGTTGATCATCGAGTGTACTGAGTGTGTGCTAATAGTGGAGGCTGTTGATCATCGAGTGTACTCAGTGTGTGCTAATAGTGGAAGCTGGGGCGTTTCGCACTTCATCGAGCAGCCCAGCGCAGTAAGGTAATGGCAGCCATGTTCTAACTAGGTGATAGCCTCTGAAAGCTAAACCGAGGGTAAGGTTTCCAGTCTTTAAGAATGTAACTTTAAATTTCTGATCTCCAATAATCTAAACTTCTTCAAATGTTAATCTCTAAACTAGCCTAGAAACTTAGCTTAAATTCAGGAACAAAGAGTGTGACACCCTCTCGAGTTCCCCATCAACTTGTATTTGAGATGACTATGTTTCTGTAACTGTTTTATATCTGTAGCCTTGTAATTAAAATTTTCTCCATCTAGTCACTTCAGTAGTATGGGATTAGACTCTGTAGCGTTGGGCAGTGAGCCCTACTAGGATTTTAAATTTCTAAGTGTCAGTGTCATGGAGTGCAAGTGTCTGCCTCTGCATTATTTTGGTTTTCAGGCCAGTAGCTTTAACCTGTGTTTTTTCTTCCCACCAAGGCCCAGTAGAATGGGTATTCGATACCCCTGTATCATTCAATTCCTTTCTTTTAGGTTAAGTAGTTAGATTGTTGTGTGTCTAAGACAGTGAATACTGTTGGAATTGTAAATAGTAGGTGGTACCCTTGACAGGCCTGGTCGTTTCTAAAAATTCTGTGTCCTATTGTAAAGTTTTAATAGTGCAAAGATGCTCTTTGTCTCTTGATGATTAAATGATGCCTTTTGGAAGGTGGTAACGTTGTGGTGGAGCAAAAGTGCTCTTCGAAGAGTTGTACCTTGTTAAAAGATATTGGGAGATCTATCTCATTGAGTGTGTTAGAAAGGAGAGTCAGTGCTCTTGGAAATTATCAATTTAAGGGGGCTCATACACCGCTCATAGCCATCTCTATATTGTTACGATTCAAAACTCTCTATCTACGTTGTTTTTCAATGTAACTGCATGAAATTTTGTAAACCAACAAAGGAGACCTTCTAATTGCGTTTACTGTCCATAAACTAAATTTTTTGGTAGTATGATGAAAATATTTACGAAGAAAAAATTATCCAATTTTTTTATGATAACATCTCACAAAAACACGATTTCAGCAAAACTACTCATCATATTAATTTTAATTTTGTTTTCTGATTAGCAAACGACATGTAGCCGGGGATAAACTAGTATGAATGGTGTGGGACTATTACTAAAATTTCTGCATATTTTTATGTTTCAGTCAGGTAAAACTTCTGATTTTTCCTTTATACATCTATCAATACTTCAATGATTTTCTGATTGTTTGTAATTATCTTAGTATGTCCTCTAGAATCTGTATAAGGTAATGTACTTGCAAGTTTCATGGAATTTGAGCGGTAATTGTGACAGTTATCATGTCTTTTGTAACCAAATTAGCAACTTTCGGGGAATCAGCTTTAAAAGTAAAGCAAAAAAACTTGCTTTCATACTTCATTAAAATGCTCCAGCAGAGTATGTTGCGCCTTCCTTCTCGATGTTTTTGTTGAGCTGTTCGAGTCTCAGCCTTCTCCTTGTCCTGCTTGCCTCCTTAGTGGACTCACAAAGACGCTTTTCTGCTGACCTCAACCTTTCATAGTCAAGCTGACCCCGTGCACTCCTAGCAGATGCACTTTTAGGTGTTTCGTAACTGTTGGGAGAATTTTCATCACCCTGACATTTTGAATACCTATTACCGCGAAAAGTTCTTCTTTTACAACGAGCTACGCCCCCGTCCTTATTCACAATTCACCAATATCGCACAGACAGAAAAAAATCAAATCAACTTAGCACTATGTGATGGTAAATCACAGAACACCAGTGGTAAATCAAAACAAAAAATACCCAGTCGCCAAGGAGTAATTAACAAAGCAACCTTCTATTCCATGGTTAAAAGAACATCTCCGTGGTTACCAGAACACAGCAGCCATTGTTAGTCCAATAAGATTAAAAGGATGCACTGAAAAAATTACTGAAAAATAAATCTGCTTGTCATGCCATGCCCACTCAGCTGACAGAACAGCACATAGTATTATTAAAACTGCGATAACTCAGCGAAATATGAATATTTTTAAATAAAACTTCATATATATGTCCCGAAAGAAAATGTCTTTCAGATGAGACCACAAACAAAAAATCGATAATTTTCTAATTAAGCAGTGTATGAGCCCCCTTAAAGAGCGACAAGCTCAGGTTCCTAATGTGTTGCTTGTTGAATGTTTTTTTGATTGTACCTACATTGTGCCTGATCTAACCAACTATTTCTGCAAATGAAATCCTGTTTTTGCTAAGTGAATTGATTGTTAATATTTAATTTCTGATAATAAAACCAAACGTTGGGAAAAAAAGGAATATAACTTTGATTTTTAAAGCTTTAATTAATCTTTTTATTATAGTAGATAGATCCATTCTGACAAGCACCTTCTTTCACCTCTGTCCACCACAAAAAAATTTAACAATAATAATAAATATCCTGCCAGTGTACTAAAATTCTATTCAAAATTAAATTTGAATAGATTTATAAAATTCCACCTTATACAGGATCTTCTCAATTATAGAGCTGTCATCTTAACACTTAACTTATGAGGAAATTTATCTTAAAATTATTAAAACACTCAAAACCAAACACGCTGATTTGCGTTTTACAATACTGGTTCAAATGGCTGCATTATTTTGTGCTGATGGCACCCTAATAGATGGATACTGGCTATATCAATCACTGAAGGTTTGATTTCTGTGCTTAAATACAATATTTAGATATTTGTTTGTATTCCAACATCAAGAAAGATCAAACTTGTAGGTCTTGTATAAAAACTGTAGAAACAGCTTCCTCTGCTATAATTGCCACTAAAAAGGGAATTCACAAATGTTTTCAACAAAATAGTTGATGACATTTCAGATAGTGAATATAAAATGACAATATATGCAGTGACAGTTGTTAGGTACTGAAAGCAAACCTGCTTTAGAAATGTATTGGTCAACTTCAAGTACTTTTCTTCAATGAAACTACTTCCAGAAACAGGTTTAAAATGTAAATTCCCTAAACATTTTGCTCAATTCTCTTTCCTACTTCTTTTAAGAAATTAAACTTTAAGTGTAATATTATTAAATAAAGGATGAAATTGACAAAAATGGCAAGCTCAGGGAGTTCCAATAATCAACACTGAGGATAGCTGTCAATGTATAAATGACCTGCTCAGAACTGTGTAGAGTTAAAGTTACCAAACTGAACCAAACCGTACTTACTTGTTGTCTTCTTCAAAACATGGAAAATGTTGACCAGCTTTATGTTCGTCTATAAAGATTTCATCCTTAATGCCCGTCGAGTGCTATAAGAAGTAAGAATATAAGTTAATAAACAAGGTAAAGAGGTAACAAGAATAAATATATATAGAGAGAAGGAACAATTGAACAAATGATAAAAATAAATTCCATACTTGCACAACAAAGTTACCTTCCAAAGTAAAAAATATGAATACCATACATATACGAGAAATCCTGGATTATTTTTTCTCAAAATCTGGAATTGAGATGTTTGGGAGGAAGTATTATTTGCACTAATGTTGGTAATATGCTCCTAACACATAGAAATCTGAAAGTGTGTATTTTTCCATTCACTGTGTTGGCAACTCTGTTCCATACACAATCGAGAAGCATACCGCGTAGATTTCCTGTCATTTGCAAGGTGTCAGCTTAAGAAGAAGCAAATGTTCAGGATGGCTGGCGAGAGTTTCCATTATAAGTCGTTCACGGCTTTAAAAAAATTGCACAATACTGAAGAGGAAGAACAAATTGGTCATTACACTGTGGAAAGAATGTTGAAGTATATCACAGGAGGAAAAATATGACTAGTTTTTAACATAAAACGAATAACTGCTAGAATTCATGGCACAGAAAGCAAAGTCTCAATAAAAACCAGGATATTATAATATGTGATTGACAAGGGACAGTTTTGATGTGCAGACACGAGTGAAATGCGTCTGATGAAAACTATAGCAATAGAATGAGGGTTAAAACTGATGCGTTTTGAAGTTAGCTGTAGATGGCTCGCACACATTTTTGAATGAAACAACTTCAGTTTCATTAAAAAAATGTCTCGTTATTAGTCAATGCAAGAGAAATTCGTATTTACGCTCGCAAACTGGAAATGCAGACCAGACATCTGTCATGACAGATCTATTCTTTATTGTGTAATTATTTGTACTGTCATATTTACAGCTTTCAACATAAATATCTAACAAAGTTTTTTTCAATATTTCCCTTCCTAAAATTAGAGCTCGGCAATTATTCATGTATATAAAGTAATAGAAAGGAGAAAAAAGGGCAGTGTCAAATCAAGTCATATAGGCAGAGAAACATGAAAAGGATCGTAAAATATTTTAAACACAACGAAGAACCAGAGTGAGAAGAGGGAGCAACAGAAAGAAGAGAAGGTGTGATGTTGTGGACAGCATGCCAAGAGTACTGGCCCAGGTATATAAGACAGGCGAGACTTGTTGGGGCTTAGGAGCAAGTTGGCCGTGATAACAGAAGGACGTACTTCCTTCCCGCTTAATCATACACTGTCCTTTAATTAATTTACATTACTGTCCTTAATATTAATTTGAGCTAATTAGCATAACTCATTCAAAGGTTTTTTTGACTAGTTTTGATCAATACAACGATCACCTTCAGCATATAAAATAAGATAAAAAACACAACTAAGAATGAAACATAGCTATCTAAACACATAATGGTGACATGTCCATTTAAAGAAGTCAAGTGACCCCATTAGTGTGTTGGAAATGTGGTGGAGAAAAAAAGAAAAAGAAGAGTGGCTGAAGTCTTACTCAATCAAATGAGGCTTATTATTCTTATTATATAGTATTATATAATTCAGACTTTTTTGTGGAGTTTTGCAAGAGTGCTGCTGAAGGCATTTTGATTCCAGTCTACAACACCAAGGCTATAAACTAGAAATTTGTCAGATACCTGTAATTCTCAGTGAACACATAGTGATCGGGTGCATACGGGTTAAGAGAGGGGTTTTATTTACAACAATGAAAGTTTTAATCCCACCTAATCAATACATCAATTTGAGCTAATTAGCATTAACTCATTCAAAGGTTTTTTGGACTAGTTTTGATCAATAAAATGATCATCTTCAGCATATCTAATAAGATAAAAAACACAACCAAGAATGAAACATAGCCATCTAAAAACATACAGTAATAGTAAAATGCCTATTTAAAGTCAAATGGTACTGTGAAAGTCCTATAAGAGAAGAACAGAATAAGCATGAGAATAAATACAAATTATGGGTTAATGATTCTAAAAGTTACAAAATTGTCAATAGTGACAGACGAGCAACCGTGCAACAAATCATGGCTCAATTCAACACAGGCCATGCTAGACACATCTTCCAGTGCACAATCCGTAGGAACAGTGGTTTTATGGGGTATGGGAGCCGGCGCCACACACGGGTGCCACTGTTAACCCAACGTCATAGGGCACAATGACGCGCATTTGTTGCCAGTCACCAGGGATGGACACCGGAACGATGGCAGAACGTAATATGGTCGGACGAATCACGATTTCAACTGCACCATGCCAATGGGAGGCATGGACTATGGTGCAGACCACATGAAGCGATGGATTCCACCTGCCTCGAAGGTGTGGTCCAGTGCGCTGGTGTCTCTGTTATGGTCGGGGGTGCATTTTCCTGGTATGGAATGGGCCCCCCAGTTATTCTGGAAGAGACTTTGAATGGTACGCGGTATGTTGAGCTGCTCGGAGACCATCTCCACCTAGTTTTGGCCTTCCAGCGCCCAGACGGTTCTGCGGTGTTTCAAGATGACAACGTGCCGCTACATTGCTCCCACGTCACCCGCGAATGGTTCCAGGAACATGCAGCGGAGGTCCAACGACTGCCATGACCACCCAGGAGCCCCGGTATGAACCCTATTGAGCATATCTGGGATGTCCTGGAACGCAGGCTCCATGCCATGGATCCTGCACCCACGAACAGACCAGCATTGGTGGCTGCTCTGCAAATGATTTGGTGTCAGCTGCGTCTAGAGGACTACCAAGGACTTGTCGACTCACTTCCAAGGCGTCTCACTGCAGTTCGCAGGGCCAGAGGAGGCCCCGCACGCTATTAGGTGACTATCCCATGACATTTGCTAAGTCAGTGTACAAGTAATAATGTTTGAATATTTCAGATATGGGCCTCAAAACCTTGTAGTCAGACCAGGCATTGGTTATTGGGTTTAACACTCGCTACAATGACTGGCAGTTCATTGAAGCTGTGCACTGCAAGTCAGGTGCAGATGACAAAGCATTCACTGGGGACCTATTGCAGAATATCTCTGATGGCCAGCAACTCACTGAGACTGTGCAATGGGATTCAACTAATGATGGCAAGCTAGGGACCTCTTGTAGACCATCCCTTATGACCAGAAACTCACTGAGACTGTGCACAGGCAGTCAGCTGTAGATAGCAAAGCTAGGGACCTCTTGCAGACCATCTCTCATGACCAGCAACTTACTGAGACTGTGCAGTGGGAGTCAGCTGTAGATAGCAAAGCTAGGGACCTCTTGTAGACCATCCCTTATGACCAGAAACTCACTGAGACTGTGCACAGGCAGTCAGCTGTAGATAGCAAAGCTAGGGACCTCTTGCAGACCATCTCTCATGACCAGCAGCTTAATGATACTGTGCAGTGGGAGTCAGCTGTAGATAGCAAACCTAGGGACATCCTGCAGACCATCTCTCATGACCAGCAGCTTACTGAGACTGTGCAGTGGGAGTCAGCTGTAGATAGCAAACCTAGGGACCTCTCGCAGACAATCTCTCATGACCAGCATCTTACTGAGACTGTGCAGTGGGAGTCAGCTGAGGATCACAAAGCTAGGGACATCTTGCAGACCATCTCTCATGACCAGCAGCTTACTGAGACTGTGCAGTGGGAGTCAGCTGTAGATGACAAAGCTAGGGACCTCTCGCAGACCATCTCTCATGACCAGCAGCTTACTGAGACTGTGCAGTGGGAGTCAGCTGTAGATCACAAAGCTAGGGACATCTTGCAGACCATCTCTCATGACCAGCAGCTTACTGAGACCGTGCAGTGGGAGTCAGCTGTAGATAGCAAAGCTAGGGACCTCTCGCAGACCATCTCTCATGACCAGCAGCTTACTGAGACTGTGCAGTGGGAGTCAGCTGTAGATAGCAAAGCTAGGGACCTCTCGCAGACCATCTCTCATGACCAGCAGCTTACTGAGACTGTGCAGTGGGAGTCAGTTGTAGATAGCAAAGCTAGGGACCTCTAGCAGACCATCTCTCATGACCAGCAGCTATTGAGACTGTGCAGTGGGAGACAGCTGTAGATGACACAGCTAGGGAACACTCGCAGACCATCTCTCATGACCAGCAGCTATTGAGGCTGTGCAGTGGGAGACAGCTGTAGATGACACAGCTAGGGAACACTCGCAGACCACCTCTGACCACCAGCAAATTGTGGAGGATATGCTCTAGGAGTCAACTGTAGATGACAAAGCTAGGGAACACTCGCAGACAATCTCTGACCACCAGCAGCTCATGGAGGACGAGCATACCCAAACAGATAGGGTGCATCGCACAACCGACTTTGACACGATTTGCCGAGTTGCCACCGAGCACTTTGTTGTTGTGTTAATAGACAAGTTTCGTTATGATTGTGATTTATGTGACAGGCTGTGATACATGAAGAACGTTAAACCCCAACACTCCAGAAATCTTGGAAAACAGATGTGCAGCTTGGATCATCATATGAAACCACAACTGTAATCACATTCTAGATCTGATGTGCTCCAGTACTTACGTAAATCGCAACAACTTCCTCCTCTGGGCGTAATAATGAAGAGATCTCTATTGCTTCAACTACCTCAACCTTCTCCTTTTGTCAGAAATATGTATTCTATGCCATAAAACTTGCAACAATATCCACACAGCCCATCATTTTTTAAATAAATATGACATGATACAGAACCAATAGAATTTATTTCACCTTAATTTATTTCACTCATTATTCCACCTCCCTGGAAGAACAGACATACTAAATATGTCCAATGATTTACCTGTTCCAGTTTGGTACTCCTGACCTGATATTAGCTCAACTGCATCAACATCGGACAAATTATGGTCAGAAGTTTTCCAGCCCACTTCACTGCTTCTTCCTTCCAAACTTCAGATAACTCACCTAAATTCAGTTATGCTTTCAAATTACAATTAATTTGGGCAAACTTATTTAACAGGATAACTGTCACAAGGCATTTATCAGCCTGACATATGAGACATACATAGAAAAGAATATTAAAACATGGATAAAAAACATGATAACAATTATAAATCCGTTGTAAGAGGGAACAACAAAGAGGATACAGGAACAAATACAAAAACACAAATAGAAGCAGAAGATTTTTAATTGAAAAGGATAGATGGTATGAAGATGACACTATATTAAAATATGAAAACTGCCCTTGTCTTTCTGTATTTTTATGTTTGTCCTACTACACAGTGCACACGACTTAACTGCACAAATAAGCAGTATTTTTGCACCTTAACTTGTTCCTTTTAACTTAACGAAATGAGACATAAATAGAATTCTTTGAGCGATAGCTCAATAAAAACCCTGATAAACTGGGGTTTAGGATCCGAACTGGATGACAGCAATAATGAATGATTTCTTCTTTCTGTCAGTAACTTGAGTAAAGATTCATATTTAATTATAATGATAAAAGCAATACGCTTCCCTGTTTACATAATTTTCTTGAATTTTATGACACAAAGTGAAAATGTTCTTAATCGTACTGTAGAAGAAGGATTAATTTTACTGATCATATTTTGTCTTTTAGGCAGTGTATTACCCTCTTAACTGGGTATTTTTGATGTGCTTGGTGTAACATGCCCTGTGTATATTTTCAGCAGATTGCTATTACACTGCAGGATAGGCAAAAATGTTACTAATATCATTAATCAGTGATACAAACAGTAAAATAAAGGAATTTTAATGAATTCATTATAATGTAAGAGATATATTTCTTTTCACCAGTTTTACACAACTGTAAGGTCATTTACCTGGTTAGAATTTGAGTGCTTTGTTCATATGTTAGCACCTAAAATTAAAAGAAATAAAAGCAAGGGATACTTTTGAAAATATTCCAATATATTGAATTCATCGTCGAAGTCCACGTACCCAAACATCCCTACCAAAGAAACTGTAAGAATCATCAGTGATAATATCAATAAACACAGCGGCCTTAGTAAGATGGAAATTGAAGAATTCATGAAGATATTAAATTTTGTCTTAAGCAACAACTTTTTCTCTTTCAATGGAAAGTTTTACCAACAAACGGGCTTAGCGATGGGCTACCCTCTTACTGGCATCTTAGCAGACATTTATACGGACACAATAGAACACACAAAAATTATAACACAAATAAAAGGTGTATGTTTATGGCTGAGATTTGTAGACGATACTTTCATAATTTTCGACAAAAATGTCACTAATAGTGACGAGATCTTGGAGTCCCTAAACAAAATTGATCCCAATGTTAAGTTTACTAAAGAGGATGAGGTTAGGAACTCATTAAACTTTTTGGACTTGACTATTACACGCGGACATAATACCTTCGATTTTCGAATATACAGGAAACCTACACACTCTCCCTTAACTATTATGAATTCATCCCTACACTCCAAGTCCCAAAAACAAGCCTCTTTCTATAATTTAATTTATAGAGCTTTAAAAATTCCTCTTTCTCCCAACAATTTAAAAATTGAACTGAAGTACATAAGGAATCTTGCTCAACTCAACGGGTTTAAAATAGATATGGTCAACCGTTTGATTAATAAAATCAAAATTAAATTGTCCACAAACCTCGTCCCAGAAAAACCTAAAAAAAAATAGTTTCGCCACATTTACATATAACAACCCAGCCGTCCATCAGATCGCAAATACTTTAAAGAAGCGCAATATCAATATAGCCTTCAGGACAGTTAACACCAATCGAAACATATTTTTTAACCACAACAAGGTCAATCACAATAGCAACCATTATTCAAGGTCCGGCATATATAAACTAACATGTACACAATGTGATTTTTCTTATATCGGACAGACTGGCCGGAGCTTTAACACGAGATATCTGGAACATTATAACGCTCAAAAACACAATAAGTACTCAGCGATGAGCCAACATATGAGAGAAACGGGCCATCACTTTACATCCATAGAGAAAGATCTTACCATCATGAGAAGCATAGGTAAAGGGAAATTAATGAATGAACTGGAAAATCTACACATCTTTCTAGACCAAACCTACAATAAAAATAAAAATCTCAACGACGTCAATGAAATTAAAAATCCTTTGTACGAATTAACACCTAGATTAATTAATATTGTGAATTCAGATCAAAACAAAATCCCTCAATTATTTAAATCTCCACACTCAAATGCTTCATCCACCATGCCAAAAGTTAAACCCGCCCATATCGCTTCTAGAAACTCCCCTCCAGCAACAGCACACACGCCCACAGACCAGCCTATCCCCACTCTACCTCCATGCCCCGCCCCTCCATTACCGCACCAGTACAACACCAGGAGTAGAAATGGTGATAAGACAGGCGCTGCCGGAACAGACAGGTCCATCTAGTATTCATTGAACAAGTAAGTCATTTTACAGTTAAGAAGTGTTAATTTAATACATTTTATCACAACGCGTGCTCTAAATTTTTAATTCAATATTACTTTTCTACTTCATTACAGATATTCTTAAGATCCCTCCCAAAGACCAAGCAACACACCAACGGGAACAATATTCACACAAGACTGTGTCAAGTGTCTAGGATGTTCCTACTCAATTAAGCAGCAGCCTAAAACTATGAAACAGCTTATTATTGTACTCTTGTCAATTCCTTGACGTTACATGAGACCAAAAGTCAAGACGCTAACAGTTTCATTCACAACGTTCTTAACCAGTCTACCTACTCCACTTGTGCATGACAACACATTTAAATTTTAGTTACGTCAAGAACATGAAAATGAAAATCGTGGGTCAAATAAGCCCCAGTTTTAATATCACCCCTTCTCAAGACTTATGAAAAAAGATCCATCTCATTTTATTTTTATTTTTGAACATTTTAAGTTAACCAGAATAGAACTGCCAAGTTAAAAGACATTTAATTTAAATTTATATTTTCAATCTTGACCAACCTACAAGCAACAATCAGTTCAAATCTCCAGTTATTGTTGACGACACATCCTCTCACCAGATGCGGTACGTCAAGAACTTAATATGATATAGGGGTCACATAAACCCCGATATGTAACCCTCTTTACCAAAAGGAAGATCCATTTTAGTTTTGGACATTTTTCATTTTAGATAGATTAGGAACAAAAACTTAACTGATTAACTTATGTTACCCAACTTAAGAGTTCATTAATGTTTATATTTATTGTATATAATGTATATATTGTATATAGTGTATATTTTGGTATGTTTATATTGGTTAAAAAGGTCTCAAACCTTGACCTAAAGGTTGTTTACAGGCTGAAGATGCCCAGAATAATGGGTGAAACATGTACCTGACCTAAATAAGTCTACATAAAATCATGTAGATAATAACCACATTAAACGTGGAAAGTATTGAATAGGTGGTTTTTTATTAAATTATCCTTGATATCTATGCCTGAAGTCCACGTTTACACCACCAGTACCAGAAAATGCAAACTTCTGAAGTGAAATATCATGCAGCAGGAAAAGTTCGAACACATCATCATTATGTTCATCTTTTTCTCCATTCTCATTATCGGAACCACATTCACTCTCAGACCTTCATCTGTATCAAATCACTCATCTTCGGATTTCTGAGAAGATAAATCATCACACTCATTCTCTTAAGTGTTGAATAATCTCATCTTCTTTGAGTGTTTTGAACTTATGCTTTCTATTAGATGCTGACATATTTGGCCTACTGTGAACAAGTAGCGCCGCACAGTAGTAAAATAAAAACAAATAAACTTCAAGATGTAAAATGTGGAATTTGCTGCCATCCTCCAGAGAAAACAATGTTCCATGACGCGGCAATGTAGCTCGTCATAACCAGGAGATATTCGCAGTAAAAGATTGAGTAAGTATATGTTCGTCATGCCCATTAACCTGTAACATGGAGCATATGAATATATATTTCATGCCCTGTTAAGAGGTTAATACTAATGTAGCAAATTTCAATGTGAATATGAAAAAAAAAAAATTGCATGCATGTTTTAAAATAAATGGAAACAAAAAAAGCTCAAGTCTGTAAGTTGGTTCTGATCGAGTGCTGACAAAATAACAAATAATACTTACAAATATCATACTTGCTCGCATATAACCCGCACTTTTTGACCAAAAATAAGTGTGAACATTTTCGGTGTATGATATATGCAGGGATTTGTGTGTGAAAGATCATATTCCCAAAAAAGAAAAAAGTCAAAACTGCATTAGGCCATTGAAACAAGACAAATGGCATACTTACTTTATTCATTGTCACTACCTTCAATCTCTGCATCATCCTGACTTCCGTCCAACGCATTTGCTCTGCCTGTATTCAAGAAACTCTTCACAATAATGTCTGCCAACACCACAACCCATGCCCGCATAGCCAATCACACACGAGTTCAACTGACAGCCTCTTTCTTGCGGTACCCTCTTGCCATCCATTCGGCATACAACCTACGTATATTGTCCTTGAAGGGCCAACGGCCGTAGCCACGTGAAACACCGGATCCTGTGAGATCTCCGAAGTTAAACAACATTGGGCGTGGTCAGGAGTTGGATGGGTTGCCACGCGCTGTTGGTGGGGGGTAAGGGAATGGAGGAGCGGAAAGGAACTGGCCACACCCTACCGCACGTAAACTCCAGCTCAGGAACACCTCTGCGGAGGTTCAGACCTGCCTGTGGGCAGAATAACCTTTACCTACCTTGAAGGACTTGTTGACAGAAACATCTAAGGGCTGCAGACAATATGTGGGTCCACCAAGCGCTGAAGCAGTGCCTCTGCCTGTGCTCCCCACACCGTATGGACCCAGTCCAGGACAAGAGCTGTACCCATCCATCCTTTCTCTTGAACCCGTACATGAATGCCTGTGGTGAACTTTGCTTTAGGCACTGTTTTTCTTTTGAAAATAACGTACGGTGGCAATCTTCTTCCATCTGCAGTTATTACTAGCATGACAGTGACACACCCAGTTGTACGTACAAGCACGCTAGATTCTCCCTTCTTGTTGATGGTGGTGTTGCATGGCATGTCGAAGTTTATTGGGGTTTGATCTGCATTGCCAATTTGAGATAAAAGGCAGTTGTTTTCCTTCCGTATTGTTGTCATGTGGCAATGAGAATCTATGATTTTGTGGCTGAAATCGCTTGGCATTCTCTGGCAGAGAGATGTTCGACTTTGCAGACACAATCCCTTTCATGTCATGAATGTACGGATCCAACCCGGCTCACTTTCAATCTGAACAGCTGTTTCCTTCTTTAATCGCTAGTTTGCGTGCTTTGAAATGTAATATCTCATGCAAGATATTAAAGCCATCATTTTTCAAGTCTGTAACATAATGAAGCAACTCGTCTTCCAGCTCAGGAAACTTACCGGCCCTCTGAATGCCTTACGTGTTCAGTTGGTGGTTTCTAGCACAGCTTTCTGTTTATGCCAGTACCGAGCATTAAACTCAGTCACACTGAAGTCTCAACCAGCAGCTCTGTTACTATGTTCTTCAGCATATTTTATTACTTCGAGTTTAAACCCAGGCGTATATCTCCCACGTTTCTGTATACCTTAAAGATCGATCTAAACAGGAAAACATAACTGAGAAACAACAATGAAAAGTGAAGACCGAATACTGACACTTGTCAACAATACAACAGATGGACGATACCTAATACCGTAATCACTTGACTGCCTGGACAGGTAAACACTCTCAGTTCGCACGATCAGCTCTGCCGGACAGGTAGCGGAAACCATATTGACGAAGACAGAAGAGTGAGAGGGATGACCGAGTGTTACTGGCTAGCTAGGGGTGCGGCCTTGGGGCGGGGCTTTGTGAGTTAGGTATTTTTGTTACAACAGCTAGCTTCAGCCGTTCTGCAGGTAGAAGGAAATGCAGCTTTTTCTTGTACTGTCACGTACAAAGTACCATAACAGCAATTGGGACAGTCTCGATATTTAATGTAAGCACGTCCATGGAATACCCAAACTTTATTTTGTGTAGGCACCATATATTTTTATGATAAGATCAGACATGAATGAGAGTTATGTGCAGGGAATTTTTTCCTTGAAATTTCAAATGGTAAAAATGGGATGCGAGATATACGCAGTGGTGAGTTATATGCTTGCAAATAAGGTATTCTCAGGAACTTGAACACAAGAGAAGAAATCATGCAGAAAATGTAAATCTGGACATGTTGACCTGTGAAGGAATGGGAACAAATCCCCACAATTTCACAATGTTACTCCTGGAGCACATACCTCTTTGACTGCATCTACATCAAGCTCTTTCTCAAATGTGGAAGTAAATGGTTTTAGATCATCCTTCCCCATCACCTGGTTATCTGTTGAAGGGTGGACACTTAGATCCTTAAAGAAAATTAAAACAAGAATAAGGTTTTTAAGTTAAAACAATTATTAATTAGTAATAAGTCTACAGATTGTAGAATACAACAGAGACATGTGGAACAATCAATATCACAACCCCACCACATTCAGAAATGAAAGAGGACAAGCAAATAAAATGGAAGCCACATATAGAAAGACAGGCAAGTGTATAACATGATAAACACGAAGAAAGGACAGGCAATAACAGCAAGAGGAGATGAGGACATGTTTTGATAGTTGTTGCAATCCTTCTTGTTCCCTTTATAATCGATAGGGCCGGTTACTGCACAGTTAAAAACAGCCCCGTATAACACCATTAACTAAGAGATAAAAACCTCAAGAAAATATCGTAATGAATAACCCTGGGTTAAAAGACAGTAATTAAAATAAAACCATGAAGGACTTTAGAAAAAAATTAGACCTCGAGTTCATTCGCCACTGATCTGCATTTAGTCGCCCAGGTGGCAGATTCCCTATCTCTTGTTTTCCTAGTCTTTTCATAACCCTTTCGTACTCAGCAAACCAATCTATCGGGCCAAGATGTTATGGTGAAAAAGCTCACGGTGCCAATACATCGGCTCTGTCCTATTTAGAGATTTTAGTCATATGAGCGGCTGTTAAATGGTAAGAGTTGATCGTAACAGTAACTTAATGTGTTAAATTTGCATTTTACTTTACAGATATATCCACCAGCCCTACAAAATATTTTTATATTCGACAAATGAAATCTGTTGACCATGAATGTTTATGTTGTGGTTATTCAAAGTTGTTTTTGTGTTGATCAGTTTTGGCTGGCTTATGAATACAAAAATTTGATCTTGCTATTAGTTTAGTTTAGAGTTTATTTTGCTTCTTTGGTATATCGTGTGTTCGCTGTACTTCGCAAACAATAATTTTACTCCTTCACATTACTCTGTTGTTGCAGGTGCTTGCGTCATCTTTTTATCGCAATGGCTAGGCTATATTCAAGGCCGAATGAGGCCGATATCTTTGAATTTTCAGATGATTTATTCAGTAATAATGACCTTCTTTTGCTCATTATGTGGGAAACGGCACAGTCCCAGCTGCTCACCGTGCATCGGACCGCGAGGACCTGACATCGATGAGAGTAACGTGTACAGTGAATAACTTTGTGCCATGCTTCATGAATGAATTGCAGCACACACATCATATTGATATCAAATTGTTCTGAATTAAATGTTCTTTCTTTCAGATCTAACAGTAAAGAAGCAAAATGCAATAATGTCTGATCTTTCTGTCATTGCAAACCATAATTTATTTTCAAAGTTTAATATTATTTTTTCTCTGCAAATAACATCAGCCTTTGTGGGTAAGGTTAACTTCTGAAAGTAACCAGGGGAACCCGACCTCTACAGAGTGCGTCCCCAGGTGGCGGACAGGGGGGCTCTAGAGTATGAAGGGCTGGTTGAAATACCCAATATAACCCACAGACCAACAGGTACCCCAATTCCTAGGGACATTAAAATACGGGGACACCCTCTCTCCAGGGGTCATAAATATGGAGGGCTCCTGCCCTTGGTTATGGGTAAAGTAATCAACGGTATCTACAGCGGAAGAGATGAACTTTGGTAGGTTGGAGAAGACGGAAGGGGCAAACCTGTACAACCTGTACTCCAGAGGAGCAGCTATGAAAGGCATGTCTCCGTGTTAGGGGCGGCCAAGTTTGAACCTGGTAGTAGGTATAAAATCCCTTTGGGTGTGACGAGCCCATCGAACAACAGCCTATATGGATAAAGCAGATATGGTGCCTCGGAAAAATTAGGGCGACCCTGCTAAAAGCGATGCACAGCTCTTTGGGTGCTAAGGAACTGTGAGAAGTTGGCAACCAGCACCAAACTACATCAATATTGTGATAGTAAATGTCCTGACTCTGACGGGAAAGACAGAAGAGCTGGTTGACTTCATGAAAGAAAAAGATATAGCCATACTTGGACTGTGTGAGACAAAGAGAGGGTTACGGGAGAGATTCCTCTGAAAGGAGGATACAGGCTGTATTACAGCGAAGGACCTGAAGCAAAAAATTGAGTGGCCATCATACTTAGAAAAGAAATCCAAGAATATGTGGCATATACAAAATGCACTAGCGATAGGATGATGGTAATGAGACTCCAGTTTGAAAATGCCATGAACGGTCTATTTCAGTTGTATGCCCCACAAACGGGTTGCACAGATGAACATGTAGAGGATTTTTTACAGGAAGTGGATAGACAGATAGAAGATTAGGAAGTGCTATTGGTGGGGGATCTAAATGCACAAGTTGGAATGGAAAGATAAGGAAAAAGATGTTGTAGGATCCTTTGGATATGGAAATGTAAATCCAGAAGGTTGGTGGATTTTTGCATGTTGGAAATACCTGGTTTAGGAAGAAGAACAGTCAGAAGATTACAAGGTATGGTTGGAGAGACAGACGAACAAAGACCATGACTGAATATGTAATCATCGAGAAAGAACACCAGAAGAATCTTTTAGATGTTACAGCCATGCTCAGACAATATTGAAGAATGTTGAAGATGAATGGAAAAGATTTAAGAAAGCACTGGTTGGATGTGCAGAAAAGGTATGTGGTAGAACATCAGGAAATGTGAAAGACAAAGAGACACACACTGCTGGAATGATAGGGTAAAGAATAAAGTGAAGGAAAAGAAAGTGTCATGGAAAGCATGGAAAACATCTTCTTAAGATTGAAGAAAGTAGAAGAAAATATGTGGAGGCAAAGAATCTAGCCAAGAAAGTAGTGAAAGAAGAAAAGAGGAAAATCTGGGCCTTATTCACACTCATATTGAGAGATGATATGCAGGCCAACAAGAGATTATAGAATGGTATCCTAAGAATCAAAAAGACACATCAAGTAAACACCAGATTTGTGAAGGATGAAGGTGGCATATTCACAAAACCAGAAGAAATAAGAAATAGATGGAGAGAGTATTTTCAGAAGTTGATGAATTTGAGAAATAATGACAGTCATTCAATGGACCATCAGGAAAGGCAAATAGTTGATGAAGAAATGGATAAAGAAATTACAATGAATGAAATTGAAATGGCAGTAAGAAAGATGAAGAATGGCAAAACTGATGGAATAGATGAAATTTCAGTGGAGATGAAAGGCAGCTGGAACTGTATGCCTGCAGTGGAATATCAAGTTCTCAGGATTGTCTGGCAGAATAAGGAAGTCTCTGTGGATTGGCAAAAAGGAATAATCACCCCAAATTTCAAGAAAGGTGATAAGAAAGTATTGAAGAACTACAGGGAAATTATTCTGATATCCCATGTTGCTAAGATAATGGAGAGGATACTGTAAGATACGGTCGAGGGTTAAAAATATGATACACGAAAAGCAGTTTGGTTTCAGAAGTGGAAAGTCAACAAAAGAGCCCATTTTCATTATGAGACAACTAATGGAAAAGCAACAGGAGTATGGGAACGATATGGTGATGACATTCATTGACAACGAAAAGGCATATGAGTGTCCCGAGGACTAAAGTTTGGGACAGTCTGGTGCAAAAAGGAATTGGACAGGGATTAATAAAAATGATCATGACAGTATACAAGGAATGTTCTAGTTGTGTGCAAACACAAGTTGGCAGGACAAGTTGGTTCAAAATCACCAGTGGGCTGAGATAGGGAAGTGTTCTATCACCAATCCTGTTTACAATAGTAATAAATGACATCATGAAAACAGCAAAAGCAGCATATGGAGGAAGAGAAATGAACATGCACATGATATTGTGATTTGGGGAGAAGATGACATGAAGGTTCAAGAACAGTTGGATGTAGTGAATGGGAAGATCAAAGAATATGGATTGAAAATAAGTGTAGAAAAGAGTAAAACTCTTCTTATGACTAGAGGGGAGAAAGAAGGGAAAGGTCAGATTAGACTTGCAGACAAGGTCCTGGAAGTAGTGAAAACATTCAAATAACTGGACAGTGAATTAATGGAGAATGCTCAACTGGATGCTGAGATTATTAAGAGGATTCAAGCTGGAAGTTGTTTCTATCATAGTGTAAGAAACATGTTATGGGACAAAAATGTGCCAATGGAAGCAAAGGAAACTATGTACAAGATGTATTACGTACCCATAACAACTTACGGAGCAGAAACTTGGACAATGACAAAGAAGGATGAGAGTCGAATACAGGCAGCCAAAATGAAGTTTTTGAGGAGATGACACAGAAGAGTAGATGAAGTAGAAGAGACAAATAAGGAATGAGAAAATCTGGGAAGAAATTGGAGTGGAAAAATTAATGATAGAATAGAGAAGAGCCGATTAAGATGGTTTGGGCACGTAAAGCGAATGAGTGATGAAAGAATGCCAAAAAAGGTGATGGAAATGCAAATGCAAGGAAGGAGAGGCGACCATTATTGAGATGGAAGAACACAATCCAATGCAGTATTAGAGAAAGAAACCTGGACTGGGACACAGTGTTGGAGGAGGAGTGGTGGAAACACTGAAGAAAGTGAAGGAGGAACTATATTTGCCATTACCTGGCTACAGCTGGTTAATGGGAAATGATGATGATGATAATGATGATAATTATTTTTTGCTTTACCAGTGATAATACCTCCAAAGTATATTAATTTCTGAAATGCTCATATTTTGCTGGGTCTTTTTTCGAGCAAACCCCTGCATATAGGCTAACTGCAAAAGTGTTAAATAATTGCAAGGTATTTGGAAAAAATTTTAACATCTCCCTTGGTCAATCATTCCAATCTGTAACTCGCCTTCCTATAAATGAATATTTGTCCCAATTTATCCTCTTCATCTCCAACTTTATCTTCATATTGTGAATTTTCCTACTTTTAAAAAGACCATTCAAATTTGGTCATCTACAAATGTCATTCCATGTCATCTCTCCACTGACAGCTTAGAACATAACACTTGAACCAGAACCTCATCACCTTTCTTACAAGTCATTCCAGCCCAAACTTTGAAACATTTTCCTAACATTACTATTTTGCTGGAAATTGCACAGAACAAATTGTGCTGTTTTCTTTGAATATTTTCCTGTTCTCAAATCAAGTAATCCTGGTGAGGGTGCCATACACTAGAACAAACTCTAGTTGGGGCCATACCAGACTTACATGCCATCTCCTTTACATCCTAACTATAACAACTAAATAACCCCATAATCATGTGCAGAGATCTGTACTCTTTATTTGCAATCCTGTTGATGTGATTGCCCCAATGAAGATCTTTCCTTATATAAACACCTAGGTACTTACAGTGATCCCCATAAGGAACTTTCATCCCATCAACGAAGTAAATAAACTTGAAGGGACTTTCCTTATTAGTGAATCTCACAAAGTGACTTTTAACCACATTTGCCAACCATTGCCTACTGTCCATTGTTGATACTGTTATGTGTTGGCAGGGTAAATAAATGAGCACAGAACCCTGCAGCATGCTATTTCTAAGATTCATTAGCTAAGCACTAAACTACACACAACTTTCCCTCATACCACACATTTACACACACTCTCTCCCACTTGTTATCTCACTACACAGTTTTACATTCACACACAAGGTCCCACGTCGCACGGCTACATGTTCTCCTCTTTGCCGTCAGTGTGCACTGTGGCACGCTAGTCCGACAAACATGGCAGTTCACACACTTCGTAGCACTGGCAGTCGCTCACAACTGAACCACACCAACTGCAACCCAGGCTAGTCACTCCTCCCTTAAACAGTCCGGATGTCAGATGTGTCCTGGAACCTCGCAAGATGGAAGACTCCAGATTAATCGTCTGGTAATTTCCATAGTTCTATGCCGTGCTAGCATGGACGAAAGCGAGTGGGGGGCCGGTCTAGCATTTAAGTCTTGCTCATGATTGATGTGGTTGAAGCATAAGCGGGTGGGCCAATACGGTGACATCCCCACACATATGAATTTGGCATGGTGGACGCTATAACCATGACATTGGCCCCTCCTTAAGGCTGCTTGTCCTGAGGTGCTCCACGATGCGTTGCCAGACGGTTTGCTCGGTTGGACACCACCTTCCCTCATTCCCGGTGATAACAATCCACAAGTCCTCACGTGGCAGTTGGTGGTTTTCTTTTGTCCATACCCGCGTCTACTTTCAGGGCTTCAGCGCCTTCGTAGTCCTCCAGTGTGATGCACGGGACTGGTTTGCTTGTCCCGGATTTATTCCTGCTGAATTTCCTCTTCTTCTGGGGTGCAGAATTCAATGTTTGTATTGGCATGCAGCTTCATGCTGAAACGAGCATCCTCGGTTTGTCTTCCATTGGTACTCCATCTCCTGGTAGGGGTCCCTCCGCTGCCTCCATCTCCTGGGACATCGTCAGAGCCTTCCCATAGTTCTGCTTCCTGCTGATCATCCTCCCTGGACAGACCTCAGCGCCGCGCAGCTTATCACAGGTGACAGCCGCCTTGAGCTTGGTGTCAACTCGGGGTAACTCTCCCACAATCACATCTCCTGTTCGCTTGATCTTAGCGTTGAATACCCGCAGCGTACTACCGGCGCGATTAGTCCCCTCCTGCAACTGCACTCGGTAGGCGGCTCTCGGTTGGTGAACACCGCAGCACCCATCGACCACTCCCACAACTTCCTCGTAGAACAAACATGGCCGGAGCTGCGTCGTACTGTCATCTTCTGTGCACGTACTCCGGCGATCAGATATTTGGCTATCTTCTTGGACATCAATCCGGTCTCGATCTGGGTCTGGCACGTTCTCCAGGAAGTGATCCTGTTGTCCCATGGGGTTTTCACCTTCACGATGGTGGAGCCACCATCGCTGCTAGCAGGATTCATTAATGTCTCCACAGCCTTCGTGTTCGCTCGCAGAGCACTCACTTCCACCACTGAGCCTCGAACTCCGGGCTCCACAACCGCGAGCATCTCTTCCGACCGCTTCTCGTCCAGTTCGTTACCATCCTGCAAGTTGTCACTGTCGACCTTGGTTTTGAGAGAGTGCAATTCGCCTTCATCCTTTAACTGTTCGTTCTTCCGTTCACTTAAGTCTGCTTTCAGTTGGTCCGGGTTAGATCTCCGTTCAGATCTTAAATCACTAATGAGTTCCTCATAGCCAGATAAGATTTTTATTTTCATGTTCACTAAACTTAGAAAAATCTGAAGCTGTTTGGAATTCATTTCACTCGAAGAAATTTCTACCAACTACAAATTACGCTACCAGATACTCGATTCTGACACCAGTATTAAAGTAAGAGATTATCCACTAGTTTATCACACTCATCCATCCCACTTCTGACGCCAGTTATTACGTCTTGGCAGGGTAAATAAATGAGTACAGAACCTGGCAGCATCCAATTTCTACAATTTATTAGCTAAGCACTAAACTACACAGGACTACACACAACTTCCCCCTCATAACACACACTTACACAATTTGCATGCTCTCTCTCTCTCTGTCTTAATTTCTCATGTTCTCACACTACACAGTTTTACATTCACACACAAGGTCCCAAGTCACACGGCTACACGTTCTCTCCTTCGCTGTCAGTTAGCACTGTAGCACGCTAGTCCGACACTCATGGCAGTTCACACATTTCACAGCACTAGCAGTAGCTCACCACTGAACCACACCAACTTAAGACTTGCTTGTGATTGGCATGGTCGAAGCGTACGCGGGTGGGCCGATATGGTGACTTTCCTACCCATAGCAAGTTGGCATGACGGACGCTATAACCATTACAATATCTTTTTGCTGTTGCTAACAATCTTATAACTTATTTATTTCTCTAATAAGATCATCTGCAAAAAGCTAAAACAGCTGTGTCTCCCTTTAGGTATATTCAAGAAATACAGATAATTATAGCTCTTGAGTTAGTCTGGTATATCTCACTGATTCAGGGTCTAGTAAATTTCATTCATAAACTGAATTGTCCTGGGATCAGAAATTATTTTGCACAGCTAAACACTTGGCTACTGATGTGTGTGGGCAACTTTAGAACTACTTGTTTGGATCAGTTGAAAAGATGACCTGGTGTCTGAGTTTCTTCTCCACATGGGCATGCAGGTCATGTAGATTTAACAACTCTACAAAGGTACTCAAGTAATTTCCGTAGTTAAACAGGAATTATGTTGGCATGAATGAGGAGAGTTTGTGGACATGGTAATGGCAATAGACATCTGGAAAGAATAGTTTTGTGGATGAAACTTCAGGAAACCTTACATTTCCTAGATACTTGGGTTGTTCAATTACATAATATCAAGTGTATCCCCAGATCCGGTGAAGTGCGATATTATTGGTAGTATGTACAGCATGGAGATCCTTTCTAAACCGAATGATCATAGGGTTGCTGGATTCACTGGATTAGACAGCTTTTAGTGCAGACTGTGAATAGACGATTTCATATTTGTATCTTTCTATGTTCTGGAATATCCAGTTTACAGCCATCCGAATTCCTTGCCCTTTTGCTTGAAAAACTGTTCATTGACAAGAAAGATGAGAATGTAGATAAACAGATGCAGAATGATAACAAAGTATAGGGAAAAGAAGAGAAAATCTTTCCCCTAGTTTCTACCACCACTTTCACCTTCTGGCCATCTTTGGAACAAATTCCCCAACACTAAGGTTCTTCCAACAGAGTTCTCGAAACATAGCAAGGACACTTCAGTTCCTTTCTTCTTGCATTATATCAACAAAAGCAACATCAAATATTTTCCACATGTAACAATGGAGGAAACAAAGAAAGAAAGATTAAGTCACTTGCATTAGTTTACACAGAATTCTATCAACATTTTGATAAATCAGCAATTGGTTGACAATGAACAACAGAACCTATTTCAAGAAGAAAAGCATACATGCAGGATATTCTGTTTTTGAGCTTTAGTGTGCATTACCACATGAGTGTATGATACAGATGTTGATTCCCATAGGGAACCTGAAATATTTGTCTCAAATGAGTAAATTTATAATACCAATATAAATGGTCCGTTATTGGACGTTACACATTTTTCAGCTAACTCATTCCTGGTTGCCAGCGTTTACCCCAGTGTGGTAATTTGGGCTCATCAGTTGCTAAATAGCACATCTACCAAGACGCATGGGTAGTGTGTACCGTGTAGGCCACTGCATAGGCTACTTGGAGCCAACAGCAATGCCACTGCACTATGAAAGATTTGTCCGACTCGTTGCCTGAATGGTCAGCATGCTGGCCTTCAGTTCAGAGGGTCCCAGGTTCGATTCCCTGCCGGGTTGGGGATTTCAACCTTCATTGGTTACCTCCAATGGCTCGGGGGCTGGCTGATTGTGCTGTCCCCAACATCCCTGCAACTCACACACCATACATAACACTATCCTCCACCACAATAACACACAGTTAGCTACACATGGCAGATGCCGCCCACCCTCATTGGAGGGTCTGCCTTGCAAGGGCTGCACTCAGCTAGAAAAAGCCACACAAAATTATTATATGAAAGACTTTGTCTCATTGTCAACAATTGATGCCTGCCTGGCCATCAGATGATACAGAGACTGATTCCCATTGGGAACCTGAAATATATGTCCTGAATGAGTAAATTTATATCTATACTTCTATACTAATATTATAAAGAGGAAAAATTTGTTTGTTTGTAACGAATAGACTCAAAAACTACTGAACCAATTTTAAAAATTACTTCATATATACAAAGCTACATTGCCAGTGAGTAACATAGGCTGTATTTTATTTTCAAACCAATTCGTGGTGGGAGGCACAGGGCAGGGTGGGGGGATATAAAAATAATAGGCTAATATAGGCAAAATATCGAATTTGTTGTATAGATACGAGGCAAAGCTCAATTTAATCCTCTTGACGCAAAGAACAAAACTCGGTAAGCTCTACGGGCACGAAAACAATGATTTAAGGCCCTAAAACCAACCGTTACAGAGATATTGGCACCACACTATCCCTGCTCTAGGAATTGGATAAAGTAATGAAATGCCGTAACCATGGCAACGTCAGCTCCAGGATTCTACAGCAGCGAAATTATCTACAATAAATCACAAAAACCTAACATGTTACAGACATGAAAATTGATATTTGGATTCCCTTAAAAATAAAAGAACACAAATATTCGTTTCCAGAAAATCCACTTAAGGGGGAGGGGGTGTGTGAAAAAAAGTGAGGAAGGAGTTCAATTATTTATATGAGGATACATATTTCTCCAAAAATGAAGATGTTACAGACTTTAAAATTGGTACTTGGAATCTCCTTTTAAAAATGAACACACTTTTTTGGAAAATCTACTTAAGGGGGCAAAAATAATAAAAAGCGGGTGAATTTTTAAAAGGAGTATCTTCTTCTATCGCTTTACCCACACCTGTGGGGTTGTGGGTGCGAACTGTGTCGCACATTTGGATTTGACCCTGTTTTATGGCTGGATGACCTTCCTGATGGCAACCGTATGTGTAGGGATGTAATCTATACTTCTATACTAATATTATACAGAGAAAAAATTTGTACATTTGTTTGTAACGGATAGAGTCAAAAACTACTGAATCGATTTTAAAAATTATTACATCTATAGAAAACTACATTGCCAGTGAGTAACATGGGCTGTATTACATTTTCAAAACAATTCAAGGGGGGTGGTGACTGGGGGAGATATAAAAATATTAAAATAATAGGCTAATATATGCAAAATTGAATTTGTCGTACAAGGACGAGACAAAGCTACTTTAAGCCCCTTGACGCAAAGAACAAAACTCGGTAAACCCTACGGGTCCAGAAACAATGTTTTAAGGCCCTAAAACCAACCATTATGGAGATGTTGGAACCACACTACCCTGCTCTAGGAATCGGATAAAGAAATGAACGGCCGTAACTTTGGCAACGTCAGCTGCAGGATTCTACAGCAGCTAGATTATGCATGTACGTTTGGGCATAGCTGCCAACCAAAATTGATACACATATGACTTACTATCTGGAAAAAATAAACTGATGTGTAAGACACTCATAGCACTCCTTTGGGCGGGGATGGAAATGGAGTGAAGTATAAAAATAATAGCCCTGGGGATCTCTGTAGTACAGCGACCAGCAGTTGCCGACGGGCCTCCGTTTTTACGTACTGGCTTAGGTTTCAGCATTTTGCGGAGTCTGTTGCCTATAGTTTAAACCATTTTCTATAAGATCATGGACTAGTAGTATCACTGATGTTATTAGCGCCGATACTTTGATCCACTTTCACGATCATTGTAACCATGAAAATAACCTATATTCTCATCATTTATACTCGGGTTCATTCTATGATGTGGGACATGAGTGACAAGCCCTGAGAATTATAATTCTCGATATTTATAGTAGTTTTTATGCATCGCGTATTTCCTTGATCGTTTGTAATAGTTATAAAATGTCGGATCAAACAAATACATTCAATAATATTTAAAGTTGTGGTACTATCTAGCGGAAGTATACTTACACTAAACCTGCAGCCTTGTGAAGGGAGCAGGTATATCTAGATGAGAATGAAGAAAAAACATGGTAGCAAAAGATCTTAGATGTCTACGCTAATTAAGAACTAATATTTAAAGGCCCGCATGAAGGAAAGGACAAGAAGATACTTACACTATAATTCCAAACATGAAAAATAATTTCTATGTACTTAAGTAAATACACCAGTGATATAAATATGTAATGAAGTCAGTCACACCGGTAGTATGAGTAACTAAAGCCAGTTGCTAATAATCCGTACGAAGAACTGGTACTTCTGCTAGTTACTAATATAGTTGGTCCGTTATTGGACATTATAAATTTTCCAGCATCTGTATCGTCTGATGGCCAAGCAGGTATCAATTTTTTAAAATGAGACAAAGTCCCTCATAGAGCACTGCTGGTGGCTCTAAGTAGCCTATTCAGTGGCATCTACGGTATGCACTAGCCATGCATCTTGGTAGGTGTGCTAAATACCAACTGATGAGCCCAACTTAGCACACCGAAGCAAAACGTTGGCAACCAGGAATGGGTTAGCTGGAAAATTTATAATGTCCAATAACGGACCAACTATAGTGGTATTATAAATTTACTCATTAGGGACAAATATCTCAGGTCCCCTATGGGAACCATCATCTGTATCATCTGATGGCCAGGCAGGCATCAATTTTTGAAAATGAGACAAAGTCTCTCTGAGTGCACTGGCACTGCTGGTGGCTCTAAGTAGCCTATGCAGTGGCCTCCACGGTATGCAGTAATCATGCATCTTGGTAGGCGTGCTATTTACCAACTGATGAGCCCAACTTAGCACACTGGGGTGAAAAGCTGGCAACCAGAAATGAGTTAGCTGGAAAATTTATAATGTCCAATAACGGACCAACTATAGTGGTATTATAAATTTACTCACTTGGGGCAAATATTTCAGGTTCCCTATGGGAATCAACATCTGCATTACCCCAGTGAAAGTCTACTGGGGCTACAGGAAATATAGTAGTAGTTCCAGTCCTTGGGAGAAAGGAGATGAGCTGCTCGATTAAGTGGTATGTTCCGAGCTGTCAGTGGAGAGATTGCGTGGGAGAACATCAGTAGACATTTGAGTGGTGTCTTTAAAAGTAGGAAAGATCACAATTTGAAGATAAAGTTAGAATTCAAGAGGACAAATTGGGGCAAATATTCGTTTATAGGAAGGGGAGTTAGGGATTGGAATAACTTACCAATAATTTTCCAATTTCTTTGCGATCATTTAAGAAAAGGCTAGGAAAACAACAGATAGGGAATCTGCCACCTGGGTGACTGCCCTAAATGCATATCAGTAGTGACTTATTGATTGATTGATTGATTTATTGATTGTTGATGGTCCTAATTTTTAGATGGCACTGGAGGTCATTCACAATGTGTAGATAGATAGTTGTACGAAGGTTCTGTAGATGGCAGGCAAGTGGGCATGAAAACAGCAATTTTTGTAAATAAAGTTTGTTTGCCTCGAAGTGAAGTATTTCAAGTCTAACCTCAATCAGTGGGTCCTTCTGACAGAGAATCAGTCATTTAACATCAAGTATTATAGAAATAATATTGCTGGATTGCACTGAATCCGACTTTACTCAATCAATTAACTTTGTTCGAACTAATATTGATTTGAAGCGATTTCATGCTACACTATTTGTGTTGTTTGAATTCCAAGTGCCCATATGCCCACGCTGGAAATCTTTGTTCCCTGTGGTTGTTTATTGGAATGTGTCTTCACCAGTCCTCCTAAAATCCTGTATTTCCTGTCTGAATACACCTCAGGGGCTGGAAGCTGAATGGTTCTATTAATGTATTTATAAATACTCAGTGCACTTAATTCTGTTATTTTTATTTTTGTGTGGTATTTGGATAATGATATGATACCTGTATCTTGCACTTGTCATATTTTTTATTATTTGACATAATATCAACTTTGTGGTAATGTGTCAACCATTCATTTTAAAGTAAAGCTACTTTGTTATGCGAGGTTATGCTCTCAATATCATATTATAAGATCATTAACATTATTTAGGATAGAGCAAGTACTTTAAAATAAAAAATATATAAATTATAATGTATTGGGAATGGAAATAGTAGAACTAAATTAAAATCATCATAGTAGGAGAGGGGGTATGGTAAAGGAGGGGAGAATAAGACAGAAGGTGGGAGAGAGAGGGAGGGTAAACCAGTTGTGTGTTACTATTGACTTCCATCTCTATCCTATTATATCCTCTTTGAGCTGTATCATCTGATGGCCAGGCAGGCATGAATTTTTGAAAATGAGACAAAGTCTCTCATAGTGCATTGGCACTGCCGGTGGCTCCAAGCAGCCTACGCAGTGGCCTCCATGGTATGCACTAGCCATGCGTCTTGGTAGGTGTGCTATTTACCAACTGATGAGCCCAACTTAGCACACTGGGGAAAAAGTTGGTAACCAGGAATGTGTTTGCTGGAAAATTTATTATGTCCAATAACGGACCAACTATAGTGGTATTATACATGAGTGTATGATTCACTGTTTTGGTTTCTTCTGATCACTCCTTTGACAGTAAAATACAATTTCCTCAGGATCTAATATTATTTGATTTTCAATTTTTGTATCAGATACTTCCTACTCACGAAAAGGCATACAGCTTTGTGTAAGGCTTCAGGTTCAATGGCTGTGATTAGTGCCTGAGCTTGGAGTTGAGGAAGACAGATCTATAACTATTATTATTACTGGGAAAAACACTCACCTCAATTTCATATTCCTCCTTAATGCTTGTACCATCCTCTTGATCATCGTCTTCACTGGAAATTACAGGAAGTGGTTCAACCTTCACAATAGGCAGCATTTCATCAGCAAGAGGAGACGGCACATTTGGCTGCTGAAAATGTTCAGTAAATGACTATAAGTACACAAGGTGAGTCTCTCCTCTATGGCTAAAAGCAAGGATGTGATTCAGGAAGTGACAAGGAAGACATCACTGCCAAGGTGTATGGTCCAATTCACTAGCAATTTTTGTTCTAACCTGTCTGCTGCAGAGACAGCAACTGTGTATCGAGGTCTGAACTGTTAGTTCTTGGTTACAGTTATATTGTAACTAATGAAAGTATAGAGGATGCTATAGATGAACTGCCTTTAAGGTGTCCATGTATGGTAGAATTTTCCTCCCTGTACCGTCCAATGTAAGTTTGCCAGCGGCGGATATTTCAGAGCTAGTACAGAAAAATCAGTGAGCAAGTTGGAGTATGAATGGGGTCTTAAGACCTAGTATCAGTATCAGTTTTAACTAATTGCTTCAATTGCTTCTAGGATAATGTTGGACTGGAGAATCACACCTTGAACATTTTAAATCAAATTCATCCAACTGTACCATGAATGTTCCACTACTACTAATCTTGCTCTCATAACACAACACAATACACAACATGTACTCGCAGATACCTACCTCACTTACCTCTCTTCATAAACTGCCATGGATGGACTAAAACAGTTCGGAGCTGGACCCATGCGTATACAGAAGGGGAGCGAAAGGACAGGAAGGCAAGAACCCGTAACCCCATGAATAAAAGAATGGATCAAATGAAAATGGATTTTATTATCAACACACATAATATTAAACTGAAAACAAAAATGGGAAGCTGCATCGAGAATTACTTACATAACTGCAGGAAAACTGTACATCAAGTAGGATCCCATTCAATGACATAGTAAGTTTTGTGCATACGATCGCACTATTCACTTCCGTGTGACTACATTAAAAAAAGACTCGTTTCAGAAAAATAATGCGACGTGGATCACGTTATCGAGGGAATCAAAAAATGGAATCAGCACAGGGATAATACAATTGTACAAATGCACATATCAACAGTTAGCATACTTGTGCTCCAAACGAGCATCCACTCGATGCTAGCACGTCACAACAATGCCAAAGCACAGTCTCCCAAAGGAGCAGAAGCAAAGAACTAGAAGATGTTGCCACATTTACAGAAACAAAAACTTAGCACCGACAATGGAGCAGATGACAGCCTGAAAATATAAAATAGCAAACCACACATGGCCCAGGCTGGCCAACTAAAACGAAAACAGAAAAGAAAAAGAAGAAAAATTAAAATTATGAGATACGGAGAGTACTACAAACCAGGGGTGGCCACCAACCTTACTTCTGGGAACCGCAAATTTAGAAGACAAAAAATTGGGAACATGTTTAGAAAATGGTTTATAAAATGAAAACACGTTTTTCATTTTATGACAAATGAAGGGACATTTATTTTCTACACTACACAGAACATTATTTTTCAGGTACACATCAATGAATGAGATTTAATTTTTGAAAAGTGCTTTTTGAGTGTTCATTTTTGCTGTTAGTTTTTTGAAATTTTGCTGATAATTGGTAAGCGCAGTTCGCACAAGTTCACTTAAATGTTCATCAGTTCGTTCAGATCGATATGTAGATTTAATAAATTTAATCGTTGAGTACAGTGATTCACACACATAAGTAGCCCCAAAAATTGTGATAAGGCTCTTAGCACACACTTTTGTTAGTGGGTATTTTACTTCTGGAACATTCTTCCAAAATTCTATGGTAGAAATGCCACTTCGTTTGAGTCCTTTTAGTCCTTCGTCCTCTTGCAGTTCTTGTAGCAACTTTACAGGTGCTGTATCCTTTGTTATTGGTGATGAAACAGGACTGCCATCGCCCACAACATCAAGAGCAAAAGGATTTTCCGGGAATGAAAATGAAGTTTTAAGTGATCTCAAATATTAAATCTGCATTGATTTCTTCAGCAAACCAGACATTTTACTCATGTAATCTTCAGTTTCCACCTGAACGCCAGGAAGGCTTTCAGTAATTTTATTCAAACATTTGAAGTGAGAAGATGTTTTAGTCTGAAGGTCTTTCCCAAAAAGCTTCAACTTGCTATGAAAGCTAAATACAGTGTGGGCCAATTCGGAAATATCTTTACAAGGAAGATATTGCTTTGAGCAGGAGTGTGTATCAGTAAGCCAGTGTCGTGAGGTGAAGCCAGTCGCGTTCACGTATAGGCAGTAGCGAGTGTCGATACTGTACTGACGTGAATGCGACTGGCTTTACCTCACGACACTGACTCACTGACACACTCTCCCGATGAAAGCACTATCAAATGGAAGGCGCCGGAACTATCTTCACCTCCCATGTCTTACCACTGACCTACAGCGCTAATAACGTTAAGCCGCACATCACTGCTACTGACTGCCGCCAGTCGCGAGATGTCGTTAGATTCCATTAATTATATCATTTAATTTGATTCTAAGGTTGGTGCCATGAGCTGCACAAGACTGACTCAAGAGCCGCATGCGGCTCGCGAGCCTCGTTGTGGCCAGCCCTGCTATAAACCATACACAGGCACGCACACACACGTATGAACAAGAACAGAGACCCAATATAAAATCGACCCAGACCAGGCCAGCGTGTCAAGGCACGCGACGTATATTTTCACGAGGATGGCGACGGATATCATGGACTCACAAGCTTGGTTCGAACACCACAGATACAATGCTTGACTGCCGCAAAAACAGGCAAAGCTGATCCAGATATAATCGTAGCACTCATAATTTTCGTCGACCCGCTACCCGGGACATCCAAATTGCCTCACATGGACAAACACGGATTAAACTCCGCAGCGTCAAATCATACAATATAGCAAAGCTCAGCCATGATTCAGAACGATGAGGAAACAGAAGTGTATGGTCTCAAAACCCACAAACACACAGGCCCAAAGAAACAGATAGGTAAATACCACTCTCCGTTCTCGCGCGTGTGTGCACACAAAGAAAGAAAAATTTAAAACACATAAAAAATTAATTAACTAAGAACCTGCAAAGACAGGGTGATAAAAGACTATGGAAATTCAATCACATAGAACCATTCTTGTAACTACAGCACGTGAAATGAAATAAAATGAAATAAAATACCTGGGAGCAGCACATCTGGAATCTCAAAATATTTACGTCAATCAAAATAATGATTCCCAGCAGAGAGCCAAGCACTGAAGAAAGTAAATCCACGATAACAACAATTCGTAGATCAAGAAGCACACTTTAAATCCCAATTTGTTCATCATTTCTGACCCCTCCATTGTTGGTATCACGAGCAGACAATTTAACACTCGGAGAGCGAGAGACAGACTGTGTATCAGCACAGATGGCTAGAGCGCCGTCTTCGATGAGAAGCTATAAGTTTCACGTAACATTCTAATGGCGACAATGACAGTCAAGAAGAAGTAGGAATAAAGGAAGTGCACCACCAAGGCAGGCTGAAAGGTAAAGAGTATTTTGGTCATGAACAGCTACGTGTTATTCATTCATTCCAGTTTTGTAATGTGATAAACCTCTTCCACATTTGCCTGTCCATAGCCAAGTTTTTCATGTATTTCTTTCCACTGATGTCCAGCATTTTTGATATGTTTCCCTTCCTTTTCTTCGCTTCCTTTTGTTCATAATTAAACCCTGGGCAACAAAAAAAAAAAGCAGTGGTAAAAACAATTCACCACAAAGTTTTTTTAAAAAACTGAAGAAAGTCCAGGAATCTCAGAAGTTAGGCAATGAAACAGATGACAAAATATCCAAAATATGTGATATTATAAGGACTTAGTGCTTTTAACCTTTTAAGTGCCGAGTTACCAGTTGACTGTTTACTACCTCAGTCCTGAGTATTTTCATTCGTATGTAAAGAAAATAATTGTAGAACGGGCGAGTTGGCATGCGGATAGAGGCGCACAGCTGTGAGCTTGCATCCGGGAGATAATGGGCTCAAATCCCACTGTCGACAGCCCTGAAGATGGTTTTCCGTGGTTTCCCATTTTCATTTAATTATGTACACCAGGCTTGCACCGTACTGCATATATCACAACAAAGGCAGAAATATATAACATTAAATTGTGTGAGGGTGACTTTATTTCCTTAATTCCCCATTAACTGACTTAACTATGAATATCTTGATTGACCATTTATTATATTGCCATGCTGAGTGGCTTAGGCAGCTGAGGCACTGGTCTTCAGACACCAACTTGGCAGGTTTGATCCCTGGCTCAGTCCAGGGGTATTTGAAGATGCTGAAATACGTCAGCGCCATTTCTGTAGATTTACTGGCACATAAAAGAACTTCTGTGGGACTAAATTCCAGCACCTCAGCATCTCCAAAAAAAACATGAAATTAGTTTGTAGGACGTACAACAAATAACACAATGGCATGTTTCAAATGATAATGCTTCACATCTCACTAAATACTTTTATGGTTTTTGGAAATACTGAGGTGCCAGAATTTAGTCTCAAAGAAGTTCTTTTAGATGCCAGTATATCTACTGACATGAGGCTGGCGTATTTTAGCACCTTCAAATATCACTGGACTGAGCCAGGATCGAACCTGCCAACCTAGGGTCAGAAGGCCAACACCTCAACCCTCTGAGACACTCAGCCTTGTGGGCATGTTTTATGTAGCTCATTGTCCTCAGAATACAGTTCCTTAGAATCTCCTTTAACATGTCTTCTATTAGGCATTCCATAAAAACCTTTAATCTCCATCAGAAGATTGGTTGCTGTTTTTACATTTTGTGGAAATCTGTTGAATATATAAATCTTAAGAAACTTAGAACATTAGTGCTATTACTACCACTTTTTCATTTTTCAAAAGGCTAGATGCCAGAATGTTAATGATGCGAGTACTAGAAATATTATCTGACTCCTAGGTTTGAGTGCTGACACCTAGTTGTTTTTTTTAATTGTCATAGCCTGCATTATTCATTGTTGCTGCTGCGGAACTGATACTTGCATAACCACTTGCACCTTTCCAGGGCAATTCATCCTTCTTCCTATCTAATGTGTACAAGATTCCTGCATTCTTGAACCTGTTTTCAATGAAGTCTGACTCGGCTGCGTGGTCAGGATACTAGCCTTCAGTTCAGAGGGTCCCGGGTTCCAATCCTGGCCGTGATCAGGAATTTTAACCTTCATTGATTAATTCCAATGGCTCAGGGGCTGGGTATTTGTGTTGTCCCCAACATCCCAGCCACTCACACCCACACATAACACTATCCTCCACCACAATAACCCGCAGTTACCTACACATGGCAGATGCCGCCCACCCTCAATGTCTTACAAGGGTTGCACTTGGGTAGAAATAGCCGCACGAAATTATTATCTTCCATGAAACTATGTTATGAGAAACAACACAAACAACGTGATGCAACAATCATATACTCAAGAGGTTCTTCTTCTGCTTGCAGACACCTATATTTTCCGAGCTTCAAAATGCTTTATGGCAAATTTTAGTAGAGGGAATAATATTTTTCTGTTTCTGCTAGTTTTGTACTAGCACTATGACACTAAAAGCTTGCAGCCCTCTGCCCAATTAATGTGAATCGTGGCATAACTGGTAGGTGTACCAAGAGATTATATGATGCAGATTACTTGAAAGCATATATTTTGTCCTGCATAGGAGGGAAAACAATACTAATCCACCTGCGGTAAAAGTTCATGTAACAACACTTCAGCTGAAAATTGTAGTGTAGATATAGTATATTTAGATAGTGCTGTATCTTGTCTGCTATATTCGTGTGTTATCTTTCGTGTGTATCTATTAGAGCGTAGTTCTAATAATAATTTGTCTAAGCATTTAGCTTTGTTAGTAATCTCTGAGTACAGTAGTTTTGGCAAATTTCATTTCTGTTTGTGCTTAGTAGTGAGATAGGGTACCGGTAATGTAACTAGGACACATCTGAAAGTAGCTTAAAAATTACTGTAGTGTACCGTACAGTAGTATACGAGTAGCCGAATATCCTATCAGAATTTAGTGTGCTTATTTTATTATTGTAAAATATTTGTGTAGTACTGGTGTAGTAGAGGTATCCGTAGAAACTCTTACTAAAATTCTGTTGTTGTAATTAGGATAGGCTTAACTGCAGTTTGGAATTGTGTAGTTCTTGTGTATTCCTTTAGATATTCAGTAATTAACAGCAGTTTTTATCCTGTTAGGGGTTGTAGGATAAAAAATAGAATAGTATTGTAGTGTAGTCGTATATTAATTACCTTATTGTTGTGTGATATTTGAGTACTATCCCAGACAATATATCACCCCGTTCATTTATTTTTTTCAAATAAGTTATTTTATTTTTATTTTCATTTTTTTCTGTAAAGAATGGCTAAGGAGCGAGTGTACGAACTGTGGGTGTGGCGAGGCATTGAGGGGTATGAGGGAGTAGTAGGAGAGTTTGAGGGAGATAATTAGGAATCTTAAGGAAGACAGGAAGGAAGATGGTACTCCCTCAAACAATGTACAGGTTACAGTAGGTGTAAAAGAGGGAGGGGAAGGAAAGGGGGGATTTGCAGAAGACAGGTGGTCTAATGTTCTAAGGGGAAGGAGATTGCAGGCCAAGGGCTTTATTCAGGATCAGAATTCAGGACAGGTGTCTGTGCGAAATTGGTACGAGTCACTCCAGGCAGAACAACAGAGGGAAGATGAGGGACAGGGAAGTTGCTGAGATGTGTGGAAGTAGGAGGAAGGGAAAAGGTAGGAATGGGAAATGTAGAGTAGAGGATAGGAAAAGACAGGTGGAACAGGGTCATGGGAAGGAAAAAAGAGAGGAGCAAGTAGCTTCTGCAGCTATCAGGAAAGATAGGGCTGACCAGGAGGGGAGGGGATCAAATGAAGTGGGTAGGGTTGAGACTCTGGTCATGGGGGATTGCATCGTTAGACACGTGGGGAAAGTGTGTGTGGAGGAAAGGGAACCAGGGTAGAATGTTATCCAGGAATTAGGTTGAGGCAGGAGTTGAGGAAAGTAGAAGAGAGGGAGGAGGGGGAGGAGAAGGTGGTAGTGTTTCACGTTGGTACCAACAATGTAAGGCAAGCTGATATAAGTACCAACATAGTTAGAGATGTGTGGGATCTTGTAAATGCAGCACGGGTGAAGTTTAAGAAAGCGGAGGTTGTTATTAGTGGAATACTGTGTAGGAGGGATACTGACTGGAGGGTGATTGGGGACTATGGAGTGGGTATGTGGGACACTGGGAGTGAAATTTCTAGATCCTAATGGGTGGATAGGAGATAGGGATCTGCACTCAGATGGCCTTCACTTAAACTGCAGTGGTACGTATAAGTTAGGAAATTTGTTTGGAAGGGTAATAAGGAGGTACATTCAGGGAAACGGGGTGGCCTAGGGAGTGGTGATAAGGGAACAGGCAACTGGAAATCAAGTAGGGAAAACATAAAATTGTTAGTGTTGAACTGTAGAAGTATTGTAAAGAAAGGAATAGAATTGAGTAATTTAATAGATTTACCAGATATTGTAATAGGAGTTGAACCATGGCTGAGAAATTATATAATGGATGCAGAAATTTCTCGCAGAACTGGAGTGTGTATCATAGAGATAGGATAGGAATGATAGGAGGGGGAGTATTCATTCTGGTGAAAGAAGAATTTGTAGGTTACAAAAAAGTTAAAAATGAGACACTAGAAATTCTAGGTGTATGGTTCATTTCTAAAGATAATAGGCAACTTGATATATTTGGAGTGTACAGACCGGAGAAGGGTAGCACTGACATGGATTCAGACTTATTTCATAAGATAATCAGCTATGTAGGAAACGACAAGGAAAGAAATGTGATTGTAGCGGGAGATCTGAATTTACCAGATGTCAATTGGGAAGGAAATGCGAACGACAGGAAGCATGACCAACAAATGGCAAAAAAGTTAATATGGGAAGGACAGGTGATTCAGAAAGTAATGGAACCAACGAGAGGGAAAAATATCCTGGATGTGGTACTGATAAAACCAGATGAGCTCTATAGAGAAACTGAAGTAACAGATGGCATTAGTGATCATGAAGCTTTTTTGTCGTAGTTAAAAATAAATGTATTAGAAAGGAAGGTCTTAAAGTAGGACTATTAGGCAGTACCATATGGCTGATAAAGCAGGCATGAGGCAGTTTCTAAAAAGTAACTATGATCGATGGAAAATGGTACATAAAAATGTAAACTGACTCTGGGATGGGTTTAAAGAAATTGTTGAGGAATGAGAAAACAGGTTTGTACATTTAAGGGTGGTAAGGAATGGTAAAGACCCACCTTATTATAATAGAGAAATAAAGAGACTAAGAATGAGGTGCAGACTAGAAAGAAATAGAGTTAGAAATGGCTGTGCAAGTAAGGAGAAACTGAAGGAACTTACCAGAAAATTGAATCTAGCAAGGAAGGCAGCTAAGGATAACATGATGGCAAGCATTATTGGCAGTCATACAAATTTTAGTGAAAAATGGAAGGGCATGTATAGGTATTTTTGTCTGTTAGTGAGCAAAACATGAACAGATTAGTTTTAAATGATTCTTTTAAGCTTCCTTGATAACATTTTATCATCATTAGGATATTTTATCAACTGCACAACAGCTAAGGAAGTTGAGATCTTGCAGCAACTGAAAGCAGCATATGATCCAGAGAAGCTGCTGCTCATGATTCTAATTCCTTACAAGCAGGACTTTCAATGCACAGATTTCAACTTACTATCAGCATTGTGTGAGGAGATCAACATGAAGGTGTACTTGTAATGTTGTCATTTGAAAGTGATGCCTGGACATCAGTGACGGAAACTGAATGAAAATTATGGACTAGCTGATATCTATAGACTTATTTTCATATTAATATATTCAATACCCATAAATTGGAGAACATTCCCTATTCTGTCCTATTACAAACACATTTTTAAATATATCCACCTTTTGTGAGTAGCAGTTTGAGAGAGTCCTCACACCTGAAGTTTTTACATTCAATTGCTAGTGAAGGTGATTTTTGTTTAAAGAGGAAGTATGACTAGGTAAACATCCCCTTTTATCATTTGGACACAACTATAATAAAAGTTCACTTACACAATCAGCGATCTCTGATGCACCCATCAGCCATCCTGACTCACACTTGATGTGTGGCTCGTCCATGCCGTCTGAACAACATACAAAATTTAAAAATTAATGTTATAAACATGGGAAGATCAAACAATATCTTCAACAGAATTATTTAAGCCCTTTTTTGATTATTGAATTCAGGGCTCAGAATAAAAGATATGATCAACTTCTGAATTTATACCTTATCAAAAAAAGTCAGACAGCACAAAATCACCTACAACTTGCGAGATTGTCCAGAGCATTGATTACTTGATTAAGAGTGACAATGAATTATGTAATGGATTACAAATAAGGTTAAAACATATCCCCATTCACGACTATATACTACCACATTTACCAAAATATGTATGCAGGTTTGATTACTTCAACAGTCTTCAGTCCAAAGGCAGTTACAATCCCCTACAGTTTCATCAAAATCTGGAATGGAACTTATCAAGAAACTGAGTAATGTGGTAGTTTTGCATGGTTTTCCGTACTGAACGAGGAGCTAAGATGTATGTCAACGAAACCAACTGAAATCAATATTACAACTTTACTTAATATAAACATAACATCAACCACACCTACATTGCCAGACTTCTATACAATATATCACAGAAATGGTGAGTTACTGGCATCATTTATACCTCAGTCACTTTGATAATAAGGAATAATCAAGATTAAAGTGAAGGAAAAGAAAATGGCATGGAAAGCATCTAAGACTGAAGAAAGTAGAAGAAAACATGTGGAGACATAGAATTTGGCCAAAAAAGTAGTGGAGGAAGAAAAGAGGAAACGGTGGGCCTTATTCACACAGAAATTGAGAGATGATATGCAGGGTAGTAAGAAATTACTGTATGGTATCTTAAGAAACAAGAAGAGAGATCAAGTAAACACCAGATTTGTGAAGGATGAAGGGGGCATAATATTAACAAAGCCAGAAGAAATAAGAAATAGATGGAGAGATTATTTTCAGAAGTTGCTGAAATAAGAAATGATGACAGTCATTCAGTGGATGACCAGGAAAGGCAAATAGTTGATGAAGAAATGGATAAAGAAATTACATATATAGGCATGATTTAAAGTGATTCCATTGAATATGAGGATGTTCACGCCATTCTTTGTTTCATAGAGTGTATTTTTTTACGCTAGTTACATGAAAATACTTTAGGTACCGAAAAGAATACATTTGTATAATTCCAACAAACGAACCACTTCGTGAAGTAGGCCTACCGCAAAAAACACAAAAGTGAATACAACCCTAACATGAGTCATGACTCCATCTGAATACAGGCAGCAAGGGTGCAGTCGGTTTTGATCCTAAACTCTTTTTCATATGAATATTTTACCAGTAACTGAATTCCGATTCCAAAGTCACATGCTTCACTTCCGAGAGCGCAAGGATCATATAAGAGAAATAGATCCGTCACTCCTGTGTAATAAAGTTGGCTGAGAAAACAGGTCATGGAAGCTACAGTGGCCACTTTCTCTCTGCCAACATAAGGAAATAAATCCCACGATAGTTCCTCGTAGTAAGCACGATGATGATAGTTGTTCCTTTGTTAAAATGTTAATTGTGATAGAGATAATGATTGTATTTCGGTAGGAAAGTTGTATCTAAAGCTTCTCTCGTGTCTTTTACTTGAAAAGTAAATTGCAATTACCGTATTTGTATGTTGGCAATACTGTTATAACGCTAGCTTGTATCGTTGTTTCACCGTTCGCATTTTAATGTAAATTTACATCTATTAAGTGATAAATTCAACATTGATTACTGAAAATGTTAATGCAATTCATATAAAACCCCAAAACGCCCATACTTGCCTAAATCACGATCTAACATAACCTCATTCTTTCGTTCCTTGAACACTTCCCACGACTTTCATGTATGGGAATGGAAAACACGAGAAGGAAAGGATGAAGGTAAAACACAGCATAATGCACACAGTTTATATTTCGAATTTATTTATTCTAAACAGCAGGTAAGAAGCACAATCACACAGACGTTTACTCGCAACAGCTAGGTAGTTCAATGTGAAGTATGTTCATGATCATAATACTATTTCTTCACACTAAGAACGCGCATAATTATAATTTCACACCATACTCTCAAAAAACTGGATCAAAAATCTCGTTCAATGCGAAAGAATCTCAACAAATTTTCGTCTAAGAAACACTATTACATACCGTACGACCAAGGTCCCTTCGCGCGCAACGATAACGGTGTTGTGTTTTGAATTTGCTGTACCACGCAACTGAATGTGTAATGCCAACTTCTGCCTTCTAAATTAACCCTCTGAAAGAGAATTTTAGTTTTCATTAGTTGGCAGAGATCGATTGGCCCATCTCAGAACTGCTTCGGGCGCTCCCTATGAAGTGTCACCCCCCTGCGAGAGCGCAGGGGCGAGCTGATTTGGCAGCTGATGGGAGCCACGACAGCTCGAGACTGAAAACCCTGGCGAAGATCACCTATTCTCACATAACGCACCCTTCGAAAGAGATCTCCTTTTATTTTCACTTTCTTTAATTAATCCGCTACAAGTGATACAACTTGGAGCCTCCATGGCTCAGACGGCAGCGCTTCGGCCTCTCACCGTAGGATAACGTGGTTCAAATCCCGGTCAGTCCATGTGAGATTTGTGCTGGACAAAGCGGAGGCGGGGCAGGTTTTTCTCCGGGTATTCCGGTTTTTCCTGTCATCTTTCATTTCAGCAACACTCTCCGTTATCATTTCATAGCATTTATTAGTCATTAACTAATCACTTTGGGAGTGGCGACCCCATCGTACTAATAGCCTATATATGGTTCATTCATTACATCCCTGACCCGGTCAATGACTGCAAAACAGGTTGTTTTCAAATGATACAACATAAAATTAAATATTTCCTTAAAAGAATGGTTAACATTTCAATATAAAATGTGTTCATATTGTCGGCACGACTTCCCGAACTGGAATAAATTTTCTCATCGCTTACTTCAGCTGCAGTAGGCGTACGGTACCGGTAAAAGTAACGTTTCAGTGTTTAAATTCCAGGAGGATAAGAAGATTTAATTGTTGTTGTCTCTTTAAGTACTCTACACAATCATACCCAGAATGGTGATAATTAGACTAAAATAATTGCATGCACTATTTCACCGTTAATGTGGCCGGATGTGCTCTGAGATTTTATCCCAGATAATCACCGCACTGCTAACCGAGTTCGAACATTTATTACACTATAATTACAGTAGCCTACGTGTATTTATTTTCAGCTTACCTCCCGGCAAGTGTGTCTTCTAGGTTACCTGAAGTTCTAATAATCACGTTTAGCTGTTAAATTGTTCTGTTCTGTTCGTGAAGTTGATTTGGGCTCGTTATTTCACCCAGACACAATACTGTATTATTTTTGTACTAGTTCTACACACGCACACAATTTCAATAAAGTAGTACACCAATGCAGTTGACAATGTTTGCTGAGTACGAAGTACGTGAAGATTGAGGGAAGTAGACCATGCAGCAGACTCACAAAATGGGTTCAAAGCACTTGAAGTAGTTCAGGAAAAGACGTATCACCTAGACAATTGAGAGGGAGGAAATACGTATACAAGACTAGGAGATATAGGAAAAGCACAGGGACACAAGGTATACCAATCTTCACGCTAGAGTGGCCGTCTCAGCGACTTCTACAAAACATACACACCGGGCCAACATATAAGGGACAAGCAGGAGAGGGCAGGTGGACGACGGAGGGGTGGATATATGTGAGAGTGTAGGACTTCGGACAGATGGAAAGAAATATCTGAGCAACGTATATGGGGGATGTAGGGAGGGCAAAGTGTCAGTAAAATCGTAAACAAAAGATGAAGAGGGGCGACAGTGTGTTGATATGAACATTAATGAAAATGTACACGCGATCGGTGGAGGGGGAGATGAGAATAAACGGTAGCTACGTGTCTTGATTGAAGAGGAGGCGTTAGGGAGGGCGGGAGGCAAATGAGAATACGATGAAATATGTAAGTAGTGTCAATGTATTGTGGGAAACTGGGGTTAGAGTTGTAAATTAGAGTGATCTAAGAACAGCTGTTAAATTGTAAAGAACACGGTCTGGTGCATGTAGCAACGTCGCCTGCATCCGAGACAAGGTGGTATGGACAGGACGACTACGATCACTGTGACATTTTGTATAGAATATTTTGCTTCAGCTGCAGAAAGGAGTATGTGTCTCCTGAAAGCTGCTTGTACTGTACGATGGAATGTACGTGTGAATGTAGTGATAAGCAATTTGCAGCAAGAAAGAATTTATTTGCTCGTGCACGAAACATTCATAAAGTAGAACATAAATTACCGGTACCGGGTTAAAAGAAATTGTGTTGTACATTTGACGGCCTGCGAGATTATTATGTCGAGTTACCTAATAATGAAATCTTCAAGGAAACAGAAATATTGGGTTCATTACCCAGTAAGGACATGGGTCGAATCCCCGTCAGGAAGTCAAAAAATTTAGAAACGAGATTTTCAGTTCCGGAGGTGCACATGACACTAGTAGACAAATAAGGGGTTGTGTGGAGCTTTTAAATGTAGAGCAGCTCAAATTATGAAAGTAAAAACTTTACATCCCGCAGCCCAACGTTTATAACATTAAAGAGGACAAATTGTGGCAAAAAACCATTTATAGGACGAGAAATGAAGGATTGGAAAAATTATCAAGGGAAATATTTGACAAATGTTCAAATTTTTAGAAGCCATTTAAGGAAACACTAAGTACGGTAGATGGTAGGGAATTTGTCACCTGGGTGGCAGCCATAAATGCATATGAATTATTACTGATTGATTCATTCATTAATACAGTGAATTATTTTAAGCCACTGTATTCACACCACACACCCGTCATAAATGTTCAGTGAAATACGTAGATATTTCCAAAAGAGCAGAAGTAGAAGTTAAGTTGATCTTCATATCAGTGGCAAAGCGTGAACTAAGTAAGGAGAGAGACAGATATTCTTTTATTTAAACTACCTATTTTAATCATATTAAATACGGAATTTCGTTTTCGACGGATGCAGACCTGTGTTCAATGTTATATTAATGACTCTGAAACTAAGACAAACCCCATAACAACCTACGAACACTCGTTTTATTTTTAAATACCGGTATCGACTAAATAGGCAGCGGAAGTTGTCAAATGACAACATACTTTTAGAATAAATGAATATAAATGTACGGTATGTCATTGTTACATAAATTTAATAAGAGAAATAAGAAATAAATAGATTTTTGTACAAGTCACCTTAAACAATTTTCTAGAAAATGAGTTCAATCCGTCTGTCCTTCACTTCAGCAAATAATATCTATTACTGTCGTCTTGAAGTCAAGCGTCTTGTTAAGATGCCACAGCAGTTCCTTCCCTACAGCTAGAGTTCCCAAGTTAATCTCTGGTTGGTCGCCGAATTCCTTAAATAGGTTTTAATTCGTTTGAAGGCACCCATAGCGTGTTCACGATAATAATAATAATAATAATAATAATAATAATAATAATAATAATAATAATAATAATAATAATAATAATAATAATAATAATAATAATAATAATAATAATAACAATAATAATGGCGCGTGGCTTTTAAAGAGACCTGGTGCAGGTCTTTCAAGTTGACTCCGTATAGGCGACCTGCGCGTCTGTGAGGGTGGGGCCCTACCTATGATGAATCCTAATGATTAAGATGGCCCCTGAGGCATTGGAAATAACCAATTAGGGTTAGAATCCTCGCCCCGGCTGGGAATCGAACCCGGGACCCTCAGGACCAAAGGTCAGTGCGCTAACCATTTAGCCATGGAGCCGGACAGCGCGTTCCCTAGACACTGGTGTTAACGAAATATACAGCATCAAGTTAAGCAGTTTTCGTATGCGCACTCTGGAGTTCATTATTAAGAAGTAAGCCAATAGTATGTTGTTGGGGTTATAATACCGTAACTAATATTGGCGGGCAAGAAAATGCATGTATTTGAAGGATTGTGAGGCTGTCATTCCTTTATTAGGTGTAAGTTTGTTATACTTTGTATTTGAATATTATTATTTTATTTTTAAACGTGTCTAATAATAAAGTAAATTCAAAAAATTACATTATAAGCATGTCTGTGATGGTAGCCAATAAGAGGACCGTTATAACCGAGGTCCAAATACTAGCCAATGAGAGCAAGAAGTCTGTCTACTGGGCGGAGAAATCTCGCTATAGGAAAGTCATAGTTCCACAGGCACCACCTACAATTAGCGTTAGTGTTGCTCTATCTGAAAGCTTTGAAAATCAAAGGGACCCTACACAGAATGGACAGCGTCTACTTTCGCCTACGTGCTTCGTGTAACTGACGCGAGCCCTACCATTGCCGAAGTGAGATAAAAATAAGTAAAACGGGGAATACCATTATGTCCTGAAGGTGGAAATAATTAATGTTTTAAAAATTATTCAATTAACTAGACAATATTTCCTTCACAAAATGTTAAGGGTACACGCTGTCTACCCTGTCTCCCCTGACGCTTCGCCCCTGCTTAATATATCGGTACGTGCTACATATTCATGTTTTAGATGTTGACAATATTATTATTAATATTATTACTGTATTATGTCACGTAAACTTCAGCGGCATATCTTTCAATAGAACCCTTGATGATATCCGAGGCAACATAAATATGGAACAGTCCATGGAAATAATCCATCTCCTAAGTTGACATGATATATTGAGAATGAAATGTTGTTAAAAGTGAATCTCAGTTATGCTGTAAGTGTAGACGTGTCAGTTCACCAGATGTCCAAGTTTTCTGACTGCTCTTCTGTGTTATTTTATTGATGGCATGGTAGGGAGAGCGGGCCGGAAATGCTCGAAAATAATGCTTTTATTCTAATAATAATGACATCAGCACAATAATCACTGAAACGATTTGGAAACAGTAAGATTTGCGTGGATTCCATTCACAGTACGGTACTGTCAACGGAGATACTTTGTCCCAATATTTTCCAACTTTATTTTTAATATTGACATATTGAATGAAAGTGCTCTAATAATTTTAAAAACACATTTTCCTAGTTGGTAAGTACCGGTACCTACTCAGTACGCACAGCACGTTAGGAGCTTCTACAGCATTTACTGATGTATGATTTTACTTTTTCAAAATCTGGGCCAAAGTATCACCAAGTTGGGGCTACATTGCCCCAAATAAGCGTTTCAATCAGTCAGTCAATCACTACTGACCTGCATTTAAGGCAGTCGCCCTGGTGGCAGATTCCCTATCTGTTGTTTTCCTAGCATTTTCTTGAATGATTTCAAAAATACTGGAAATTTATCGAATATCGCCCGTGGTAAGTTATTCCAATAATTCCTAACTCCCCTTTCTATAAACAAATATTTCTCCCAATTCGTCCTCTTGAATTCCAATTTTATCTTCATATTGTGATCTTTCCCTACTTTTAAAGACACCTCTCAAACTTATTCATTTACTAATGTCATCCACGCCATCTCTCCACTGAGAGCTCGGAACATACCACTTATGATATAGAGGTTTCCATAATTAATGTTAATTTCCATTATCTCGGGCCAAAGAAACCTCTCAGGATAAGTAATTCAGGTAATGTAGCAACCAAACATAGCATTATTTTAAGAAATTTGAGTTTATTGTAGGCTACGTATCCAACTTCTCGCTTTTGTGAAAGACGCTTCGTTCCAAATAAATCATTACCGTACTTCGCCAAGAAAGAGGTACGTTCTAATTCTATTTGTAATTGCAATTCACAATGTTTCCTTACAATTTTGTTAATATCTACCAAACGGCACTTATTATGCGCTTTTTAAATCCATTACGTCTGTGATAAGTAATCTCTTTTCTTTATCTCCTTTTAATTTTTGTTCGCTTTGCGTTTTTATTTGAATTCCTACTTGTGTTAACAAATTTATAATTTTGATCCAATTCTTTTATTTGGGGGTGCGGGTTATCACCTTGTCTGCTTCCTATCGTTGATTGATGAGGTGCGAGTCCAGCTCCGGGCTGTTTTTAGCTTGTTCCGACCAGTCCACGAAGTAGGTATTTATGTTCGTATATATATATATATATATATATATATGTGTGTGTCTGTGTGTGTGTGTGTGTGTGTGTGTGTGTGTGTGTGTGTGTGTGTGCGGTGAGATGCACAGGAGTGAGATAATTCTTCTGTGTTCTGCACTAAAATAATTGCAGGTACGTTATCTGTACCGGAAGCAGCACTAGGTCGATTCTTCCGAAGGCTGTTAATTACCTCGATTTCCGTGAAGTAAAGTTTGGAGAGGGAGAATAGTAATGGTTGAGTTAATCAAAGTTTCCTTTAAATTTATCACGGAACACTCTGGCAATAGCCTCAGGGGTTGTAACTGTTGCCCCATTAGAGTAGAATGCACTTTGTGCTGAGTTGCATTGCTTTATGTTCAGGAATTTCCACATGGCTGTGTTGTTGTTGTTGTTGTTACTTACCTCATTTATGTCGTTTTTGTATGGTTTGCGGATGAGTTTCTTGGTTGTGGTCCTCATGCATTTATATTTCCCCCTTATAAGGTAATTTGAATCTTGTTTCCATTCCTGTAAAGTGCGTTCTTTTCGCGTATCACTTTGACTATTTATTTTGTGATCAGTGGAGAGTTTTCGTTGGTACCTACCGATTTTCACTTTAATCACCGCTTTGTCTACACGGTGAGGTGTTTTAAGAGGAAGCACAAGTAGGCAACCATCGTCTATGTAACACTAATCAGAGAGAAAAAGTGGCTGGGGTCCAACACTTCGAAAAGTGAAGGTATCGGCCAAAAGAAGACAAGGGCCGCGAAGGGCATGAAAATGACAGACTCTCTAGACCTCTATACATAATACCGTCGGGGTCAGAAAAGAACAAGAGTTGACCAAGGGAGGTCAGATAGGATAGATGAAAGTGAGGAGCCTGGCACAAGTAAGTGGAAGCAATGTCAGGACTCAGCTAAGGGCCCAGTTGTCGCCATCACATGTTTCAAAGTTCAGAGCCCCTGAGGCCCTTTTAGTCGCTTCTTACGACAGGCAGGGGATACCGTGGGTGTTATTCTATCGCCCCCACCATCAGGGGGATCTACACGGTGAAAGAAACTTTCTTGCCGTCTAGACAACACTGAATTAATGTCCACAGTGTTTGAAATATAAAGCCTTGGATAGATGGTTTTCGAGAAAGTATGATAATACTTCCCAGGCAACGTTTTTCTAATTATATACTTCTCTATTATATTTTATTACTGGTGGTTTCTTGTATTTTAGGGTAACTGTAACTGCCAGGTAGGCGGATAAACGGAGGATGACATCTGTCTACAGTACTGACGATGGTAAATTAGTAAGGAATACATCGTTATAGAGCTTTATCAAGAAACAGGTCATAGAATGCCCTAAGGCAGTGGCCCCTATGTATCTCTAAATTATTTCAAGCCTCTCCCCACTATTGACTTACACATGCTCTACTTTTCTGTTAGGGTTAGTATTACAAAAATGTTGTATATAATGTTTTATTATTATTAAGTTTGAGTGCTTAATACACATTATTACATGTTCAAAGTAATAATTATAATGCGATAAATTTACAAAGAAAGTCACGATTAACAAATAATAATACAAGAGAATAAAACAAATTGTATGGATGTTGGGTATCCTTTCTTCAGTTGTACTCCTGTTACTTTTCAGCTGTTCTTGAGAATTGAATGGATGAAAACCATAACGGTATAAGTAGCATTTTGGTCATTCAGAGAAAAAGGCATTTAAACATCTTAACACTCATATAAAGCATGCTATTTGTAGTGATACCACCCATCGCTAGAGCCCAGAATATTACCGCTATCACTTGTATCTCTTTGCTGGTGAAAGGATACATCCTGCCGGAGTTACATCCCGCACTTAACTCATTTTTTAAAAATGTCACTTATACTTATGGTTTTCATCCATTCAGTTAATGTAAATCTTAAATCAATTTATATATATATTTGTTCACTCCATTCATACTGTACAGTCTTTATATTTGTAGTCAAAATCTTATCAAATAGTGGTTGCTTTCCGCTGGTTCGAAAAGAAGTACTGTATTTATACACATGCTATTTGAAATTCCGATATCTTGTTTTGCCCGTATATCCTTCGGTTCTAAACGTCCTCCTTATCTAACATTGAGCCCCTTTATTTTCATTCTACTGCGTATATATATATATAGGATTCTAATGAATTCAACTTTTAGGTAATAATCATTTACATATGCATTCGCGTTACCCCCATGGTGACGTTACAATTGGTAGCCGATCGTCACACGTATAAAATTCGTAACAAAACCCAGTCCCCGTGCCGGAGGAATTAAGCATTTATGGTTAAAATTGCCAAACCTACCGGGAATCGAACCCGGGGCTCCAGTGACCAAAGGCCAGCACGTTAACCATTTACCATGTATCTGGACCATTCCCCAATGAGGGAGAGTATTGAAACATTTGAGACATTTGCATAATTATTCCTTGATTTCATCATGTTTCATTTGTATTATCAGTTATCGAACCGTAGTCTAAGAATACTAATATTCCGTATACCGTCTACAATATCAGACGCTAATGCAGCTAAAAAGGCGTCACATTCGGTTTGCACAAGCATGAGCGAGCAAGCTGTTTCTGTGGATTTGGTTTGATTGGAAAACGTTAGTGTAATGATGCTTTTATTGAAATTTGGTTCTGAAACTAATGTATTAGGACCGTATCGTTTGTGTTGTGTGCCTGGATGTAAATCACATTAAAGCAGATGCACTCACATAGAATTCAATTGTAGGGGAGAGTGGTCCACAGAGCGACATCGTCCACAGTGAGACACGGCTGACTTTAAACATATTTCATTATCTCCGGAAGGAAGAACTCTGGTGGTTAAAACAGGAACTAAATCAATGTTGGCTATCCTGATCCTACAAGTCTTGAAGAAGAAGTTTGCTTTGTTATTCCAGCAGATTACCTTTGAGGAAAGTAAAGTAAACTTTTTAATGTTCGCTTCGTGTGTTCTAGCTTTTTATAGTAAACTATAATCACTTTTCAAAATATTGCTAATAGAATGTAGCTAGCAATAGGTATAAACTGCTGTAGAAGAAACTTTGCTATCGGTTGTTTTTAGGTTAGAAAAACAGTTGTTTACAAAAGCACTACATGTGGGTCACAGTGAGACATAGCTAGGTGGGGTACTATGAGACAACTTAAAACTGCCTGTCTCACTGTGCCACATGCAAAAAATGAAAGTTAACTTTAATAATAAACTTTTATTTAACCCCATTTTTTATGTTGTGATATGATAGAAGCTTTAAAACAAATTGACTAATAAAGGACTACTAGTTTTCCTCTTTATTACAGACGATGGCTGGAAATCGGAAAAGGAAAATGAGCGTTGGCGCATTTCCTTCTGATTGCATGAAAGAAGCAGTTGAATTGGTTGTGAATCAAGGCTTCAGTATTCGACAAGCAGCTCACCAAAAGTATCTTTCTTTTCAAACATTGGCAAGGTAAGATCGTTATTCCTGTTCATTAATACAGATGGCAGACCAAGAATTTCTTCAGTAATAGACCTATACCTAGTGTAGATACTTTCCTTCTCTCAGATATGTACGGAAAAACGTACTAACCCTGAGGGTGTTGTTCGTATGAGTCCAAATTATACCTGCCGCAAGATAATGTCAGATAAGGAAGAAGCTGTCTTTGAATACTACATTTTAACGAGGGCTAAAATGAATTATCCTTTGACAACATTAGACTGTCGCCGTCTAGCATATGAGACAGCTGTGAAGAACAATATTAGAATTCCAGATCAGTGGAAAGAGAACAAAATGGGAAGTTTAGAATGGCTTCGATATTTTTTGAAAAGGCACCCAACTCTCGGTATAAGACAACCTGAAGGTTTTAGTCTCTCTAGGGCTACTTCTTTCAACAGATTTAATGTGGATAGTTTTTTGACAAACTTGAAATTGTTTTGGAGAGGAATGATTCGTTTGCAGATGGTTCTTGCATGAAGAATTTAGATGAAACTGCAACAACAACTGTGGAAAAGGAAAAAAGGTAGTGGCAGGAAATGGTACAAAGCAAGGTAGTCAAGCAAAAAGTGGTGAAAAGGGGACTTAAGTAACAACTTGTTGTTTCATTCATTCCACCAGCAATGGTATTTCCTCGCACACATTTTAAAAACCACATGATCCGTGAAGCACCTCCAGGTACACTTGGCTTAGCTGCACCATCTGGCTGGATGTATGCAGAATTTTTGTTGATGTAATGAGACAACACACATGCTCATCTAAAGAATATCCAACGTTGCCCCTTCTGGATAACCATAAAAGCCATCTTTCTGGTGGCTGTTTGGATCTAGCAAAAGAGAATGGGGTTACACTGCTAACATTCCCCCCACACTGTACACATAGACTCCAACGCCTCGACGTAGAGTTTATTTCTCCTTCAAGTCTCATTACAAATCAGCAGTCAATTTCTGGCTTGTGCACCATCCTGGAACTCCGCTCACAATATGTGATATTTCCAGCTGTGTCAAAGTAGCTTTTCAGCATTCAATGACACCATCCAACATAGCATCTGGATCTAGGAAAACAGGGAGATTTCCTTATGATGGAAATATTTTCACCGACGATGTTTTCCTTCCCTCCAGCGTCAGAGGGGAATGTGGCTGCTGAGACAGAGGAATCCACGACACTTTGACAATGTTCAGACCATAGTGATTCTCAAAGTGATAGTACCGTAATATAAAGCCTATTCATGAGTCAAATTCAACTCATGAATTAGCAACAGATGAAGGCACATCACATGGTGAAAAGAATAGCAACTCACCAAGTCTTCATACACCTAGTAAAGATGTAATTTCATGGCTAGACTCTGAACATCATAAAATTTTAAAGCCCACATGTGTTTCGGGGGATCCCGAAGGCTCAACCTAGGAAATCCAATCCAAAAGGAAAGGCAGAGGCATTTTAGCCACTGGCACAGCGGAAAAGAATGAACTATCAGAGAATGCTAAAGCGTAACCCTCAAACAAAGTCAACTGTTTTACGGAAGAAATCAAGCATGTGAAGATTGTTTGAGGAAATGGACACAGATTCATATTCTTCAGATGACAATTTTGAAATCTCTTCCGGTTCTTCGGTTATGGATCGTGAAAAAACATTTTCAGATTTTAAGAACTTAATAGGCCCCCAGTTGTAGCAGATTACGTTTTGATTGAATCTCAACGAAAAACGACTTTATCATACTACACTGAAGAGGTTTTTAAAGAAAGAGATATAGATGGAGATATTAAAATATCATTCCTTAGAAGGTTTAACAACACAGACAAATTTATACATCCAGAGACTCCGGATGTTGCATCAGTGGATGAAACAGACATTGAAGTGATCCTACCTAAACCAAAATTGTTTGGGAAACTGTTACCTCTTCTGCAGTGGTAACACAAAACAAGGCACAAACAGAGTTAAAAGGGAAGGTAAGAGGAAACTACACAATATAAGAAATCACTACACACTCGGAAAAACAGTAGCTGGCATTACGTGGATCTCCAACAAAAACATGTACGTAAATATCAGTAGGGCCAACTAGTGGACAAGAAAACGGGAAGATGAAAAAGGCTTTGAACCTACCAAAGGCATGGAGATGGCTTAGATTGCGGATTCTGAAATAAATCGCCGTGATCCTTAGATTTGAAAAATATTATTTACAAAATAATTTTACAAATACATTCCAAATACAATTCCAAGTTACGAGCTACAAGTTCAGTGATATACATAGCTTAGAGGTTCTTTGATATTGCTTTCGTAGCAGTGTAAATTCAAATTTCAAATCAACTATACATCTAGTTACCAATGCAGTTATACAATGCAATTTACAGTGGACTGAAACAGGTTCTCCAAAATCTAGCGTACCTCAAGTGATACAGAACTACCAGAGGCAAACCCCAAAGGAAATAATATTAAACTACAACCTACATATCTTAGTGAAACAAGAAATGGGAATGCCTCGGAAACGAACAGGTAAGCCCAGCTGAAAAACTAAGGCGTCATAAGTAACTAATTTGGCGAATCTAGGAGAGGTTAGGGCAAACTCCTGTATGAAAAGCAAATCGGAACATTACGGAAATTTTAGCAGGAACGGAATTCAATAATGCTTACCCAAAGGAGTGCCGTCCCGGTAACCGGGCGACGTCAACCAGATAGGCTGCTCACAGAGAGACAGATAGACCAAGACCGACAGAATTCAGAATACCGAATTAATTCGAACACTGCATCGCTCTCTATATATAGGAAATTCCGGCCTTGGAGCAGCCAATCAGCGTGCACGAGTTCCCTATCGCCACCTAGACTCACCAATTACAACCTTACTTTCGGTCGCGAACTTTGACTAACATTCTAGAATACGCCTGATCGCGAATGTTGTATTTCCAGAACAGTCAGAAATATTTTCTAGAATACATTACCCACAAAACAACACACCCTGTTCCATAATTCATGTAACTTTCTGGATCCGTCGAGGAATTATAGAACAGAATTCTACTATTTACAAATGCACATGTCACCAATCTTACATAGTACAGGTTAGGACATTACGTTATATCATCCTTTACAAATAACAGTACAGGTTAGGTCATAAGTGAAACAACATATTGTACTTCACAAATAAAGTCTTAAAAAACACTTTCCACTTGCACTACATAGTTTTTTCTTCAAAATGGCGCCCGGTAATGACGACGTAGTGTTTTATCCTCCGAGTAAATTAACCGTAAAATGTGACGAAAGTGCGGAAAATGTCGAAGATTAGTGAAAAATGGAGTGTTGTGTGATTCATGTGATCGATGGTGGCATTATAAGTGCGGAAACTGCGCTAGAGACGTAAACACTAATGAAAATGTTGACTGGACTTGTGAGCAGTGTGTTCGGAATGTTGTTGTTGGTGACGGCGTTGACGAAGCACCGAAAACAGTCGATGAGTAATATAAAAGTACATTAGAAATTATAAACATTCTAAAGAAGGACAATGAGACTCTTAAAGTTGAAAATCAAGAATTAAAAAAAAGACTGCGATCGCTAGAAACTCGAGCACGTGGTGTCAGGTAGTTCGTGGATGGCCGGCTAAGAAGACATCTACAACTGAATTTCCGGAAATAAACATCAGAAATAGGTTTTCTGCCCTAAATAAATTAATTCTGGAAGAAAGTGATCGCGCGCGTGAAACCAAATCATCGCGATCCGCTGCCGTTGCCGTGCCGAGTTTAAAATTTAGGCCTAGAATTCAGATTCAAGACCCAGTTAGGCCTAAATCAGCGAAGGTAGCTGTGTTTGGTGATAGCCAAGGAAGGGGAATTTGCGTGAGTGATTAACGACGAGAATATAGCAGCAACTGGAGAAATATATCCAGGAGCTTCTATCAGCAGTGTTCTGGAAAACGTAGAAATAGCAACTAGGAACTTCAGGAGCGGCGATGCAGTGCTTATCATCGGTGGGACGAACGACGTAGCTCACGACGACGCCAAGAATGTAAGATCACAACTTAAACAAACACTAGGGAAGCTGACCCACACTAACGTCTTTGTAGTGAACGTGCCCCACAGGCATGATTTGAGTAGAGACTCGTGTGTGAACATTGAAGTGGACAAGGTCAATACTGATATTGTTATAATTTGTAAACATTTTCGGAATACTCAGGTTATTGAATGCAGCAGTTTTGAGAGATACTGTTATACAAAACATGGCCTCCATCTAAACAATTCAGGTAAACTAAAGATAGCAAATATTGTTCTAGATTTTATTAATCTTAAGATATGTACTGTAAAACAGGCAACTCCCTTGAGTTATAATACTGACCAGGAAAACTAGTAGAAAGAGCCAGCTGTACTTCAAGCTGGCTCAGTCATCTAGAAAATGAAACTCAGAAAAGTAAGGAATTTCAAGTTACCCAATTGCAACAGTCAAGTTTTATGGAGGAAGGGGGTCTGAGATTGCTCTTGGTAAACTGTCAAAGTGTAGTAAATAAACAATTAAAATTCGGTACATTGATGGAATCTTATGAGACTGATGTGGTGATAGGAGTGGAATCGTGGTTGAAAGAAGGGGTGGGTAATAGAGAAGTATTTCCAGAAGGGTACACAGTCTATCGTAGAGACCGAGGAGATAAAAAGGGAGGGGGAGTGTTTATTCCGGTGAAGGAAACTTACTGTTCACATGAATGGTTTACCGATGAAAGGGATGAAATATTAGGGATAAAATTAGTTTGACATAATATGAAGGAGGTGGGAATTATAGGAACATACAGGCCTGGAAGAGAGGAAAGAGACATGGAAATCTTGGAGAAAATAATAGATTATACTCATAAAAACAAAAATAATGATATGGTAATAATTGGGGGAGATCTAAACTTGCCTGAAGTTGAATGGAACGGAGATGCAAGTGAAGCCCATGAACAGAAACTGGCAAATAAGTTAATTTGGGAGGGAGGATTTACACAAGTAGTACAAGAACCGACTCGTCTCAATAACTTACTAGATGTATTCTTGGTTAAACCATGGGAAATTGTTGATAAAACTGAGGTAATTGAAGGAATAGGAGACCATAAGGCTGTAATAATGGATGTAGGACTCGTTCCAAAAACGCTTAATAAGAGGGTTACACAAGACAAGAAATTGTACAGAAAAACTAAAGTTGATGAATTTGGGACTTACCGGTACCTTAAATCACAATTCAGTTGTTGGATAAGTGAAGGGAGTAACGTGGATACACTATGGGCTAAATTTAAAGGAATCAATTGGGAAGGAGAGAAGAGATTTGTATCTGTTAAGAAGGGTAAAATGACCTCAGACCCTGTTTATTATACAAGGGAAAGAAGAAAATTATAAAGAAAATGTAGAATAGTAAACAGGAAAATCAAAGAGCGTAGGGATAGTAGAGAAACTAGAAAACAGCTAATGAGGGAACTGAATAGAGTGAAAAAGGAAGCAAAAGAGAATTATATGAATGGCATACTTCTTGAGGGTAATGACCACAAAGGGAAATCGAAAAAGCTGTATTCATATATCAGGAATCAAAAAGGAAAAGGAATCCAAATTCCTACAATGGTGGGAGAAGGGGGTGAACACTATTTAACAGATACTGAGAAAGCAAACCTCTTTAGTAGGGAATTTAGAGATTCAGTAGATGATTGTCAAGAGTTGGAAACCGAAACAGAAGATTTTTTATTTTTTTTTTTTGCTAGGGGTTTTACGTCGCACCGACACAGATAGGTCTTATAGCGACGAAACAGAAGATAGAGAGGGAGAGAGACAGAGGGAAACAAGAAGCTTCTCATTCACAAATGAAGAAATTTTCAATGAAATCCAACTGCTTCAGCAAGGAAAAGCAGCAGGAAGTGATCAAATTACTGGGGAGGTATTAAAGACAATGGGGTGGTACATAGTGCCTTATTTAAAATTTATCTTTGACTATGTCATAAATAATAGTGTAATACCAAAGGAATGGAAGGAATCTATAATAATACCAATTTATAAAGGAAAGGGTGATAAAAGGAAACCAGAGAACTACAGACCAATCAGCCTGACCAGTATAGTTTGTAAAATACTGGAGAGTTTAATATCGAAATACATCAGAGGGATATATGATGATAAAAATTGGTTCATGAGGAGCCAGTATGGATTTAGAAAGAAATTTTCTTTTGAGGCACAACTGGTGGGATTTCAGCAGGACATATCAGATCAATTGGATTCAGGAGGTCAGTTAGATTGCATAGCCATAGATATTTCCAAAGCCTCTGATAGAGTGGAACATGGAATATTATTAAAGAAATTGGAGAGAATAGGATAGGACATAAGGGTTACACGTTGGATAAAAACATTTCTAAATTCAAGGGTTCAGAAAGTCAAAGTAGGAAATAATGTATTTCAGGAAGAGAAAGTTTGGAAGGGAATTGCATTGGGTAGTATAATCGGTCCGTTACTTTTCTTAATATACGCAAATGATTTAGGGAACAATATAACATCAAAAATAAGATTGTATGGAGATGACATAATTGTTTATAGGGAAATAAACAACTTTGAGGATTGTTCAGAATTACAAAGGGACCTTGAAAGGATCCAACAATGGGTTGAAGAAAATAATATGAAGGTTAATGGAGGCAAATCAACTGTTACAACTTTTACAAACAGGAGCTTTAAAACTGAATTTGAATATACTTTGGATGAGGTAGTTATCCCAAAAGATGGCAAGTGCAAATACTTAGGTGTGAGATTTGAAAGTAATTTGCACTGGAAGGGTCATGTTGATGACATTGTTGGGAAAGCATACAGATGGTTACATGTCATAATGAGGCTACTTAAAGGATGCAACAAAGAATTAAAAGAAAAAAGTTTCTTGAGTATGGTTCGTCCATTATTGGAATATGCAAACAGTGTTTTGGATCCTAACCAAGAATACCTAATAAAAGAAATTGATAGTGTGCAGAGAAAAGCAGCAAGATTTGTAACAGGGGATTTCAGGAGAAAGAGTAGTGTATCAGAAATGTTAAAGGAACTTGGGTGGGAAACTTTAAGTAAGAGAAGGGAGAAAACTAGACTTGTAGGATTATATGGAGCCTATACAAGAGAAGAAGCATGGGGAGATATCCGTGAGAGGCTTCAGTTGGAAAATAATTATATCGGCAGGACTGACCACAAATATAAAATTAGAAGGAATTTTAGCAGAAGCGATTGGGGTAAATGTTCATTCATTGGGAAGGGTGTGAAGGAGTGGTAGAGTTTGATCCTTTTCCAAAATATGTAGAGATATTCAAGAAGAGAACAAACAGCAACAGAGGAAAATAAATGAAATGTTAGAGGGCATTCGACCAGTGCAGGTTATTGTAAATAAAAAAATGTGTGTGAATAAATTAATTCCATCCCCTGGTCTAAGGAGTTTGGACAGCCAAAGTAGGGGACTGCCTGTAGGGGTGAAGTACAGTGGGGATTTCAAGGGCCCTGGGACTGCTACGGTAGCTGTGAAGGCCCTTCAGGAACTCTGAAAAGTGGTGGCAAAAGGGGCTCTGGTTAAGACGCAGCAGGTCGTTTGCTACTTAGGTTCCAGAACGGGTAAAAAAAGTAAATAAGTAAATAAATGCAATGTAAATATTAATCTTATACCAGTTGTGTAGTATCATTTGAAGTAATTCCACATACTGTATATCAGTTGACTATATTTGTAAGTAGTACAGGAGATATAATTAGTAGAATTTTGTAACCAATATAAATTTATTAAGGATGAGCTGTGTGTTTAATAGAAAACATTGTTAGCGTAAATTGTATAATATTGTATTATAGGAAAATTTTCTTCTCTTTTTAATTTAATATTTAGTGCTTGACAATAATGTATTTTAGTGTACAATTTGCCTCCGAGGTAGACACCTCATTTGCAAATAAAGAGATTTTGATTTGATTTGATTTGATTTGATTTGATTTGATTTGATTTGATTTGATTTGATTTGATTTGATTTGATTTGATTTGATTTGATTTGATTTGATTTGATTTGATTTGATTTGATTTGATTTGATTTGATTTGATTTGATTTGATTTGATTTGATTTGATTTGATTTGATTTGATTCGATTCGATTCGATTCGATTCGATTCGATTCGATTCGATTCGATTAGTTCACTTGTGACATCTTCCTCCCCCCGCAAGTCGAGCCATGCTCGACCATTAATATAACCTAACTGGGGAGCAAGCGATGAAACGTTCTCACACAGTACAGATCGTAAAGATACCTCACTCTAACACACACGATTTCTTGAAGTAGACTTTCTGATAACAACAACACAAACTGTCACATAATTTTCAAAAATAATATAGATCCACCTCTTCAACAAATATCACAATATCCACATGGATAGTCAGATGATTAGACAATTTGTACTCTGTCCACCAAATCATGTACACCATTCTTTCCGCCAAATGTTAGAAATACAGCAGAAACTTCTCACTTCTTGCTAAATAGGGTTCAAAGCCTCCTATTAGGCGAGTCATGGACTAAGTATTTTGCACTATTCCACACCAGTCACAGCACAGCTAGGCCACAGGGTCTCGCTGATGATGCGGCTGCCGACACGGCCGTTTGCCGCCAGCCTCCATTCAACTTCAGTCCGATCCATGTAGCTATGTAATTGCAGTCCAGTGGTATCTTGCACCAGATAAGCAGCAGGGTGAGACACCGTCCAGGCAGACTGCCACCACTAGATCATACGCCACAGGACCGTGGTGCGGCATGGTAGCGCCCAAGGCACAGCATGTGCCTCCCAACTTGGCACTTCAGGTTGCTGTCCGAAGCTCGTCATTGCAGCCCCTATAACACAAACAAACCACAGCAGACAGGGGAATACTTAAGAAAAGTATGCTGCTGGGCTCATAGCTCTTGCGCAGTCATCCAAAGGGTGGATTAATAAGTATCCAGGAGGGACTCTCCCTCGCACACCCGGGATATTAGAGCGCTAGCCTCAGGGTAAGCACTGCTATCTAGAATACATCTCACCAGATTATGGTGGGGGCGAAAGGGAACTACAAGAGGGTGCCCTAAACCTGACAGTAAGGGAAAAATTTTCAAGGAGTGACCCTAAACTAAAACCTACCTAACTTATAATACTAAATCAATTACACTAGAGGATACCAAAAGTATTCACTTACACAATTACTTACAACTAACTTACAATTAAACTTATTATCTCAAGGAAAAACAACTTTAACATACTACACTGAAGAGGTTTTTAAAGAAAGAGATATAGATGGAGATATTAAAATATCATTCCGTAGAAGGTTTAACAACACAGACTCCAGATGTTTCATCAGTGGATGAAACAGACATTAAAGTGATCCTACCTAAACCAAAATTGTTTGGAAACCAAACAGCAAAACAATTATTTAAGTTTCGAGAGTATGTTTGGTAACCTGAATGTAAAGTAGGTTGTCTCACTGTGGACCATACACTGTCTCATTGTGGACCACTGTTGGGTACAACGAGACAACTTCTCATGGCTCAGATGTTCATTTTTATGAATTTTCTGATATCAAATTACAAGTAATTATGTTTTCTGTATGTGAATAAGAGTTAATCATAACATCTCATGTAAATTTTCAAAGGGTTCTGTGAAAAATTAATATTCTAAAATGTATCAAAAAGTGTCTCATTGTGGACGACCTCCGCTATGCTTCGTGACGATTTCGTAGCTAAAAGTAATTCATTAGGTTGCATTGAACTTTCCAGAATCTCTTTGTCATTAGAGAGGGCGTTTTCCGTGTACGTGATAAGCTATTTTATCTGCATAAGGCAAAAACTCTGAGTTGGTGCCTATCGTATGACATTTCCCAACTGCTATATCTTTTGAGGTTAAAAAGGTGAGGTTGTACAAAATGATAAAACTATTCATTTTATATGTGAATACGGATTGTAATCCATTTGTTTTATTAGAGGACAAGGTATCATCTAATTTTACTGTCACTCACAGTAAGAAATTACTGACGAGCGATTTGACTTACTATATGCCCCAAATACAAAAATAGATATATGGACGGACGGACGGACGGACGGACGGATGGATGGATGGATGGATTTAATTTAAATTCGTGCCAGGGATATATTTCGTAAAAAACCTTTAACGAGGTAGATTATTACATTAAAAGCGTATGGCAATAGGAAATTCATTCAAATACATTTGTTTCTAAAACAATAATTGATTTATAGAAGAAGAATTACGGACGGGAATAATTTACCAAGGTGCCTATTACTATTTCTACATCAATTTTATAAATCTACAACTTCTTTGAAATGATTTAAGACTAGATAAACGCATCAGGTATTCTACAGGACTGTTATATGAGAATGCAATCCTGTATTACCCGTTGGCTGGACCATACTCGTTCATAGAAAACATATGTTTTGAATTTTTTACATATTGCTTGTCTATGGTTCTATTGCTTCAAGTAAAGCATTCTTTAATGAAAATATTAAACTGGTTTAAGAATCAGGGATGTTATGTGATATGACTTACAGAGGACGAAAATTTTGCGTATGGCAGAAAGTAAACTTAGATGTCGGTTTATATTTCTTCAATGTCATATTCACGAAATAAGGATATCATTGAACTTCCCTATTAAACCTATTTCAACCGGATACCGTACATCATGTAACGTCATAATTGACGGTTTTAATGTAATGCATGAGCTTGCGAGAGTTAAAGTAATACAATTAGTGTTCAGTATTGCTGATATGTCAATGGCATTAGTGTACAAATAGGTCTCTGCATTACATGTGTCTTGTGTCGACATTTAGTTTATAATTCGCTGTATTTTCAGATGGACCACCTATTTTTTGTTTTAACTTAACATGATATAATTACATTTATACGTAATTATTGACAACTTAACGAGTCAATACTACAATCAGGAGGTCATTTTTATGTATCACAGACTTGTTTACATTCAACCGATGCGTCGACCATGTTGATTTTGTATTAAGGTCTTATACTGTTGGAGACAGTCTTGGGGTCTTTTACCGAATTACATGACGTTTATTTCAACTTAAATCATAATATTCAACATTTTAGGAGTTTAATGAAACTCTGAAGAGTACTTACATACGTCAATGTGCTTGTTGCAACACCTCAATATCGTATTGTGCACGGCCTGCTGTAAAATCATACTATGTAGTGTTACATTGTAATGAACAGTTTGTTTTGTAGAAAATTTTGAAATTTGTGATTCTTTATCATATTTCATTTAAGACTTTTATTTAAGAGAAAAAGAAATAACTAGTATTATTCCGCTGCAATGTAACATTTCTTTTATTGGAGTTGCTTAATATTTAAGTGATTCTTCCTCAAGGAATGCTGAATTCCAGTTTCGACCGCGCCTTCCTCCCCACTGCCGCGAGTAGGTTAGGGTAGCACGTGATGTGGACGCTATACTACTCCTTGCTTCCTTTTACTCTGAGTAGTGTCAGTAAATAACCAAGGTACCATCACCAGGACCTTCACGAATAAATGTTCTTAATAACAAAAATTATGATGTAAAGACATCTTCTGTGAGTACAGCATGGACCTATATTCAAGTTCGAAATTCACGAAATTACTTTCCCTGCGCTAAAAGGAGCGATGAGCAGTCTGAGACGAGGTCTCGAGATTTCTCGAGACTAGCGCAGGCACTATTTCTCGCGAGAAATTTCGAGAAATCTCGAGAGCGTTGTCCACGTATTGTGTGGCGAGCAGCGTGTCGTAGGCCTACAGGTAGTCGGAGCTGAATGTTGTTTGCGCCGAGAATGCGAATAGCCACCCACGGGCCTTCTCAATTACGTAAATACATGTCAACAAGCGAATAGGGCGTTCATTTCTACCGAAGTCTATTTTGACGCAATATAACATCATAATTATACAATAATGCTAAGATATATATTTTGTCGTCTATAAGCACTTAGTTTTCATATATTGTGAGCAATGTAGTAGCATTAAGAACAGACTACATGATAAAATTATAATCATGAATTTTTCAGCCAGTAGGCCTAATTTATGGTACCTAAGCATGAAAAAATGAATATAATGATCAAAGGAGCGTGAACGGTTCAAATTAAATAATTACATACAGGGTAAGGCCTAACACAACATTAGGTCTATTATAATAAATATTAAAGCCAGCAATTTAGGCTACATTTCTAGTAACAGGAATAAATGCATACTTTAGAAAGCTGACTTCGTAACGTAACGATTAGTGTAATTAAGTGCCGTCGTTGGGGTCCGGGCTCGATTCCCAGTACTGCCAGAAATTTAAGAATGGTATGTGGTCGAAATAGTATAAGCAGCTCACACGTATTGTGGGTGTGCTTGGAAAAGAAGAGTCGTACCATCAGAGGATTATGACACGAGTTTACTATTATAATGTAATACATTTTATTACAATTCGCTTTACGTCACACCGACACAGGTAGGTCTCTTGGTGATGATAGGAGGGGAAGGAGTTAGGAGTGGGAAAGAAACGACCATAGCCTTAATTGAGGTACATTCCCAGCTTCCTTTTTTTTTTTCTTTTTGCACTGACACAGATAGGTCTAATGGCGACGATGGGACAGGGAAGGCCTAGGAATCGGAAGTAAGCGACCATGACCTTAATTAAGATACAGCCCCAGCATTTGCCTGGTGTGAAAATGGGAAACTACGGAAAACCATCTTTAGGGCTGCCGACAGTGGGGTACGAACTCACTATCTCCCGGATACGAGCTCACAGCTGCGCGCTCCTAACTGCACGGCCAACTCGCCCGGTCATTCCCAGCTTTTTCCTGGTATGAAAATGGGAAACCACGGAAAACCATCCTCAGGGCTGCCGACAGTGTGGTTCGAACCCGTCATCTCCCAAATGCAAACTGATAAGTACGTGAGCCAAGACGCGCAGCCGCTTGCTCAGTGATAAACATTTTATAAGATAATATTATAATATATATTATTTTACGTATTACTTCCCTCTTTCTTAATCTGTTTACCGTCCGGGGTTGGTTTTTCCTGCGGACTCAGCAAAGGATCCCACCTCTACGCCTAAAGGGTCGGGGAGATACAACTGGAGAGGAGGACCAGTTCTTCGCGCAGGCCGACCTTGCCTGCTATGCTGAACAGAGGCCTTGTCGGGGTTTGAGAAGATTGGATAGCGTAGACAAGGAAGAGGAAGGAAGCGGCCGTGTTCGTAAGTTAGGTACCAACCCGACAACTGTGAATTATGAGTAGGCCTGCAACTTTTTGAGTACCGGTACAAGTAATAATCGCAATATTTTTCTACTAACATTAGGATGTCATTTATTTTACCAGTTCCATTTACTATTGAAGGCTCTCCTATTTCCTTCGGGGCCTTTCTGACACCCGAGAAAGATTTCGGGGGATCAGGAACGTCGAAGAGTATAGGGATGGCATTCCATTTTAGCAGCTTCCTTCCATCTGCTCTCTTTACTTCAAACTGACATTCCTCAAAATGAACCTGTAGGAAAAGATTATAATCAGTATATGGTCAGTAAAAATAGTTTGATATAACAAGCTTTTTACGAAAGCATATATTATTAATGAATTAAACATGGTGGCAAAGGTTATACTAACCTCACACAAGTGCGAATGTTCTGTGGGCTGCAACTTGTCACGTCGGCAATTTTGAATCCATCTTGCTCTCCTGACCTTATCTCGCGGAAACCTAAATAACCTAGTCCCTTTACCTAAATTATTTCTGCAATTTGGTACCAATATGGTCGCTGCCGCAAATAATTCTGGAAGTGTGACCAGACCTCTGTATATAGAGCTTAATACAGCCCCTCTATGTTATTCTACCTCGTTGGAGCTACGAGAGCAGGAAACTTGAAAACCCTGGCCAAGATCATCTGTCCTCACATATCGCATACTTCAAAGGAGATGTATCTTTATTTATATTTTTTTAATCCATCGATTACAAATAATATTACTTTCACAAAAATGAGATATTTCATTAGAAAAAGGTTAGCATTTCAATATGAAATGCGGTTATACTTCCCGAATTAGAATGCATTCGCGTCGCTTACTTACACTGCAGTTAAAGGAATGTTTCAGTTTGACTTCCACGAATAAAAGATTTAAATTATTTCATTTTTTTTAATATCATTAATTATTCTACATAGTGATACACACTCGAAGGGCACGGCCATTTAAAGTTGGGAGTACAGTTCGGTCGTTCAAGAACTAAGTAGTTCATTTGAACGACTCCTTTATTTGAATTGGTACGAGTTCGTTCAAATCAACGAGCTAGAATAACATAGAGAGGCGGAAGCGCTGCCTGGGTGAATCTAATAGAACGAACGTCTGCCATGTTTCCTGTGGTCACACAAGCAAGGGGGCATGGCCTTTAAATGACGAGAAGTGTAGAAAATGCGCATTTTAGAATCGCTGGGGGAGAATTAAAGACCGTTGCCGAAAGCTTGAAGGATGAAAGCGAATACCGCCACTTCATCACATTGCGGCACGAGGCCAACATCACGATCAGTTGATTGTAGCGTAGTTCGAAATCATCGCACAATGACATACGAATAGGCCTCGAAATCGAAACAAGAGCGTTACCCTGCTTGGCTGATGTGGTTAAGCGTAAATTAGAATAAAAACGATTGACATAAATATTTATGACAGGAAACCTTAAAATCATAGGGATCTACAATAGGTTACAACCTCATTCTGTTCATATTTTTAAAATTATTGCATCCTCATGAGTACTGTGTTCCTTTCTTAACCTCTTTACCCTCCCGGGTTGGTTTTTCCCGCGGACTCAGCGACGGATCCCACCTCTACCACCTCAAGGACAGTGTTCTGGAGCGTGAGATATTGGGTCGGGGGAGGGAGGGCTGTACCTGCTATGCTGAACAGGGGCCTTGTGGGGGGAGAAGGAAGCGGCTGTGGCCTTAAGTTAGGTACCATCCCGGCATTTGTCTGGAGGATAAGTGAGAAACCACGGAAAATCACTTCGAGGATGGCTGAGGTGGGAGTCGAACCCACTTCTACTCAGTTGACCTCCCCAGGTTGATAGAATCCCGTTACAGCCCTCGTGTCCCTTTTCAAATTTCGTGGCGGAGCTGGGAATCGAACCCGGGCTTCCAGGGGTGGCAGCTGCTCACGCTAACCAGTGCACCACAATAATCGTTTAGTGTAAGTATGTATTATAATATAGGGGGGATATCATGTTTCTCCCATTACCAAATTATACTGGGATTACTAGCTGAAAGGTAAGCTTGAAAGTTGTCCATTATGAAGTGTGGCATAGTTTTAAAAACCAAGGCAACAGAATCTACAATAAAGGCTGTATACATTTCAAAAATAGCAGTAAAATGCTGTATTTATCATACTTGGTGTACGTTTGAACGAAAAAAGTGATTTTTTGTGGTTACGTTTTCTTGGTGGTGGGCGCTCCATTTCCTCTATTTGTAAATGTGAATGAAAATTAAGTAGAGCTGGACATGTACAGAGTATAAGCAACTGTATTGAGTGGGATACCATTTACTTCTTTTCGCCCTCACAACGCATTGTTCGGTTAATTCCTTGTTCTTTAAACGAAATCTGAAACAAAATTGACAAATAATTACCGTGGCTATCCGTACTTTCGCTAAGTAAACAATAAAATGGATTTAATTACAAACAGAAATTACAAAAAGGAATCTCGGCTATAATTCAGTAATACTTATTTAAAGTACGATATATCCTTGGTTTTATTACTCCGATTAGTACAACCATACGCTGAGCTTACGGCTGGCATTCTTGAAAGGGAGAATCTATCTTTTCACTTCTTAAAACTCAGGGAATTAAATTGGCATGTACGATCTCCCTGTCACCTCAACATATGCTCTCGTGCCAATTCGCTTTGTTTTGAGAACCGTTAACATGGCTGCCCCTTATCAACTTGCTTCAAGCAGGGAGCGCTGATGTCAGGTATACAGACCCTCTATGTTATTCTAGCTTGTTGGTTCAAATATTTTGAACAGGTCGTTCAGGTGAGCCGTTGCCTACGCTATAATACAAGGCCTTGAAATGCACTCGTGGAAACGGGTAGCATCCTACTTCACCATTCAGCCGCTAGGATCGCGTTCTTGCCCCCTTGTATTCGCATGGCCGTATATGTCAATAAGTAAATTATATCCTAAATAAAAAGAACTGAATGTTTTTTGCGAGTATTGACAGTACTTTATTTATAGAGCGGTGCTGCATTGGCTTGGATATGTCATTGAAGTTTCAAAACTTTCTCCCTACTACAGTGTTGGACTTTGAGTAGCTGGAGATGTTCTAAACAGCCTTTACAGTCTGTTTGTTCTTTTGTCACACGAACCATAATGCCATTGTATTCCGCTTGGCGTCTTAGGTAGCTGAAGAAGAGCTCGATATCATGCTGGAATTGATAAGATTTCTGGGGACATACTAAAGACAATAGGTTGGGATATAGTACCATATCTGAAGTACTTGTTTGATTATTGTTTGCATGAAGGAACTTTAGCAAATGAATGGAGAGTTGCTGTAGTAGCCCCTGTATATAAAGGAAAAGGTGATAGACATAAAGCTGAAAATTACAGGCCAGTCAGTTTGACATGCATTGTATGTAAGCTTTGGGAAAGCATTCTTTCTGATTATATTAGACATGTTTGCAAAATTAACAACTGGTTTGATAGAAGGCAGTTTGGGTTTAGGAAAGGTTATTCCACTGAAGCCCAACTTGTAGGATTCCAGCAAGATATAGCAGATATCCTGGATTCAGGAGGTCAATTGGACTGTATTGCGATTGACTTATCTAAGGCATTTGATAGGGTAGATCATGGGAGAAGACTGGCAAAAATGAGTGCAATTGAACTTGACAAAAGAGTGACTGAATGGATGGCTCTGTTCCTAGAAAACAGAACTCAGAGAATTAGAGCAGATGAAGCTTTATCTGACCCTGTAAAAATTAAGAGGGGAATTCTTCAAGGCAGTATTATTGGACCTTTATGTTTTCTTATATATACTGCTGTTTGTAGAAAGTGAAACACCAAGACCGAGTGCTGTGATCACAATACAATTCATTGCACATATTAGGGACATGATAGGACACAAATGATTACAATTACAGAACTGTACATGCATTGTGACCGTGGAAATTCAGTACGGCGTAGCGCCACCACGCGCTGCAATCAGAGCCGCTAGACGTCGAGGCATGGAATCAAAGAGCTCCTCAATATGCTGCTGGGGAATACTCTGCCACGGGGTCTGTAGGCGCGACCATAAATCATCAACAGTGGCTGCAGGAGGACCTGAACGAACAAGGTGCCGACTGACCATATCCTAGACATGTTCAAAGGGTGACATATCCGGCGAACCTTCAGGCCAGAGAAGCAGTGGTATCCGTTGTTCTTCAAGGAAGGCTTGCACATTCCTCGCCACATGCGGCGGGGCATTGTCCTGCTGGAATATGGCGTCTGGAACGGCCTGCAAGAGGTTCAGTGCCTCGACCTGTAAAACCTCCCTGTTGTAGCGGAAGCTGTTCAGATTGCCCTCAAGACGTAGGGGCGAGATCGCATGTTATAGGCAATTGCGCCCCAAACCATCACACTTGGCGTTTGTGCGCTATGCCGCTCAACAGTACAGTATGCCCGATGGCGTTCACCACGGTGGCGTCTAACGCGTATGCGGCCATCACTGTAGGACAAGTTGAAGCGGGACTCGCCCGAAAACACTACATTTTGCCACTCAGCACGCCAGTGTCGGTGTTCACGAGCCCATTGCAGTCTACGGCGTGGGTGGTTGCTGGTCAATGGAAGCCGGCGCAATGGCATGAGTGCCACCAGTCCGGGCCTCAGAAGACGGCGTCGAACCGTCGATGGAGACATCCCCTCACCCGTTGCAGTACTCCAACGTCGAGCCAACACCGTGGACAAAGCTGTTCTGTCCGTTACGGCGAAGTGGACAAGATGGCGGCCATTTCGCGCTGTCGTCCAGTACCCTGTCGGCGCTGTGTACGGTCCTCTTCTCTCCACTGGTTCCACATATGTCTCACTGTACGAGCCGCAATGTCACGGAACGACAGACACATCTCCCGGAGCCCTATCATTCTACCCCGTTCGAACCCACTCACATGCAGATATTCCCTCCTGTGATGTCGGCGAGGCATACTGGCACTTAAGTACACGTTTTCACTTCGTATGACGGCTCCGCACTGACTGAGCGTTTCGTAACATTGCCCTGACTGGTCACACACAAAAGGGCACTGCTGGGCCTACGTGCACGCCATCTCTCTGCAATTTAAATCACTTATTATGTTTCCACTGTTCTACACGTCCTTTGATTTTGGCGTGTTTCAGACCAGTGCTACTGAGTGTTTCACTTTCTACAAACAGCAGTGTATATATATCAATGATGTGTGTAAAGAAGTTGCATCAGGGATAAGGCTCTTCGCAGATGATGTTATTGTGTACAGAGTAATAAATAAGTTACAAGATTGTGAGCAACTGCAAAATGACCTCGATAATGTTGTGAGATGGACGGTAGGCAATGGTTTGATGATAAACAGGGATAAATGTCAGGCCGTGAGTTTCACAAATAGGAGAAGTCGTCTCAGTTTTAATTACTGCGTTGATGGGGTGAAAGCCCCCTTTGGAGATCATTGTAAATACCTAGGTATTAATATAACGAATGATCTTCATTGGGGTAATCACATAAATATGATTGTAAATAAAGGGTACAGATCTCTGCACATGGTTATGAGAGTATTTAGTGGTTGTAGTAAGGATGTAAAGGAGAGAACTTATTTGTCTCTGGTGAGACCCGAACTAGTGTATGGTTCCAGTATATGGGACCCTTACCAGGATTACTTGATTCAGGAACTGGAAAAAATCCAAAGAAAAGCAGCTCGATTTGTTCTGGGCGATTTCCGACAAAAGAGTAGCGTTACAAAAATGTTGCAAAGTTTGGGCTGGGAAGACTTGGGAGAAAGGAGACGAGCTGCTCGACTAAGTAGTATGTTCCGAGCCGTCAGTGGAAACAAGGCGTGGGAGGACATAAGTAGACGAATAAGTGTGGATGGTGTCTTTAAAAGTACGAAAGATAAATTTGGAATTCAAGAGGACAAATTGGGGCAAATATTCGCTTATAGGAAGGGGAGTTAGGGATTGGAATAACTTACCAAGGGAGATGTTCAATAAATTTCCAATTTCTTTGCAATCATTTAAGAAAAAGCTAGGAAAACAACAGTAGGGAATCTGCCACCTGGGCGACTGCCCTAAATGCAGATCAGTTGCGATTGGTTGAGGTCCCTCATCAATGCATAATGCAAATGTATACTTATGAGATATTTTACGCATGCCACAGTGGGCTGGGTAGTCAAGATCTATGCCTGATACATTTCCCTCATGAATCTTTTTTACTTTCTCTGAATGCATTTGAATTTTCTTAATATATGGCAGGAAGTCATTAAATAACCAGCTGAGGCGTTCATCTTCAGTGAGGCTCTAAAAGATGTTTTTTTGCTAGTGGCTTTACGTCGCACCGACACAGATAGGTATTATGGCGACGATGGGATAGGAAAGGCTTAGGAGTTGGAGGAAGCGGGTGTAGCCGTAATTAAGGTACAGACCGAACATTTGCCTGGTGTCAAAATGAGAAACTACGGAAAACCATATTCAGGGCTGCCGACAGTGGGATTCGAACCCACTAACTCCCGGATGCAAGCTCACAGCCGTGCGCCCCTAACCGTACGACCAACTCGCCCGGATAAAAGATGCTCGTTTATTCTCATTCCTGGAATATGTCCCATGAGAAGTGTTGCAGGCGTCATGCGCATCCAACAATTTCATAAAATGCTCCACAAAACAAGTGGTTTATTTTAAACTGCATTTAATGCTCGCGGGAAAAACCGCCTCCATACTTTTCAAATCAGAGATTGTTTCAGGGGAAAATACAATAGCTCTTGCTACATTCATTTTCTCCAAATTTGTTGGGCAAATTATTTTCCTGGTTCGTTCCCTAATTTACGATTTCTGAGTTTGAAGATGCCTCTCAAATAATCGCCGGTCACTGTAGCATTGTTTACAAAAGTGTCCATTGACAAATTTTGGGATCGCCCGATTCTTATTACGTAACTCGGATCAAAACTTAGGAACAGAGGCCTACTTTGATCAGCTTGAAGTCGTATCTCATGCGTAATACTTCCTCTGTATAATGTTTCGAACATTGGACATTCACTGGAAACTTGTGAAACGAAATTCCAGTACCATGAATTTCTCGTGAATAAACCATGACTGGAACTGTGAATGCCTAACATCTGACGAATACATAATACATTCACAACCAACTCAGTTAATAAACACGTTTCAAGGCGCGAACCTGCTAGCAAGGGGCAAGAAAGCGATCCTAGCGGCCAGGAATTGAACTTCAGTGTAACCACTTCGATAACGTTTTACGGGCTCTATTTCCAGGCAATGACGTGAGCATACAGCATGTTAGACCTAAGCAAGCACCATCTATTGTATAAAGTACGTACTAGCTCGCGCCTCGTTCATTTGGACGACAAAGAATGCTCGCACATAAATGGCGAATGGCGTGCCGTGTTAATGTTCACATGAGAGCACGTCTCACCTTCTCAACTGGCGGCGGCGCTGTGCAGTGAGTATCGTATTTGTTTTCAGTTCATGCTAGGAGCTACGAAAAACGACAATCAAATTCTAAGTTCGCAGAATGTCGTACGGTACTTGCCTGCTACCTATAACTGAGCTCATGTTTGTTGGAGTCCAGGCTTATGCAAGATAGGCCTACGCTCCACAATACACAAAATGGGATGATCATGTCGCTGGTTTATCTCTTAAAACATTACGAAAAAAACAAATAACGTGTTTATAGTCTGGCACTTACGCACTGTAAGCGTTCTACAATACACTACAGTTGTAGGAATTATACACAGGCACTGGTAAATAAATACTTTGTGTACACACAAAATAATCAATATTAACAATATGAGACACAACGAAATCACACGCACTTGGAGCGGAGTAGCAAAATCATGTTATCACATGACACGAGACTACGGTATTGTATTCAGTACGCATAGGTTATCTTAAGATGAGTGTATCGACGTATAATAATAATCAACTAAAATAACAGCATATGTTAAAATTGTTTATACCACATAGAAAACGCTCATAAATGTCAAGGTGCCCAAATACGACAGCCTCTTATCAGAAGATTTACTGGCACGTAAAAGAACTCCTGCGGGATAGAATTTCGGCACTTCGACGTCCAAGGAAACCGTAAAAGTAAATGGGGGCCGTTAAACAGTTCAGATATTACTGTTCAGAAATTATAGCTGCTCAAACCTTTTTTCGTATGAGACGATTCTTATTCTCGGTCACTATCTGTACTGTCCCATGTCCAATGATGTCTAAAATGAGATGTATGTAGTAGTGCTTAAAGTCTTGATCGACAGGAAACTACAGAAATTCATACCGGTAATTTCAGTCATTACTCCACTTATTACCATGTAATATTAATGGAAATATTAAGGGAATTAGATTTTACACACCAATAGAGCATATCAAAAGTTAACGGGCTTCTGATAAATTCACCTGCATACATCCTATCGTCAGTGGGTAGGGCCTGACACATCCCACTCTGATGAGTATAGTGTCAAGGCATAAGGAAAAACAATGTTTTTATAAAGTAAACACTTGAAAAGTTTATATCTAGTATTGTAATATTACGTAGTTACTCAGGAACATTCCTTATTAACAGGACGTTGCTACATGATTCATCTTCCCCAGCTCTTTAACAGCTAAAAAGGACAATTATCATCTTAGAGAAATGTTTTTCCATGGATAAAACTGGTAAATAGCTTCTTCTCTCTCAAACAGCTGATTCATACGCCCCTCAAACCGCCGAGCTTTAAAGCGTAAGCGATGGGGTGCGGTCGAAGACTATATTATGAGAAATACAGTAGAGACAATACGCGACACTCAGCGAGATATCGAGGGACAGCTATTAGAGCTCTCTCTAGCGGACTGACCTGGGAACTACTGATTCTGTCATAAGAGCACGTGTATTTGTGTGTGAAGTTTTTGGTGTTATTTATGCGTTTTTAGTGAGTTGACATAATAAAATAGTAGCGTGTGTCATTCCTTGATATCTCGTTTCAATATGAGGGGAAAGGTATGTGCTGTGTTTGGCTGCAGTAACTATGAAGTAGAGAAGAATGCGCGTTCTTTCTTCCGTTTCCCTCGTGACAAGAAAATGTAAGTAATATCGTTTTTGCATATATATTCTTCCAGTAACAAAGAGATTTTTGTAGTACTTTATAATTTTCTGACCTGCTCGACCCATGTTTTAACTGGCTTAAAACAAAGTACGCATATATTTTACTGTATAGTGCAGCAGTTAACCTTGTGTTGTTGTTGGTGTGATCTGTGGGTTTGATTTAATTCAGGAAAATAAATCTGCATATGAGTGTGGCTGGTTTTGTTCCAAGTTATCCCATTTGGAATGCCGTAATGTGTTGCCAAGCACTGAAGAAAATATGGGTGATTTAAGAAATGTACATGTTTTGTCGAAACAATGTGATGATGCAAATTTGTTTTATCCTAATGTAATGGCATTATGGCAAGTATTGCTTATAGGGAAAGTTTGAATGTTTTTGAGGCTAAATTTATAGATTTTCTTTCTGTTAGTAGGCTTCAAGATAAAAGGAAAATTGTCCAGGTCTTAAATGTAAATTCATTGAATCATGTGTGTAAGGAATGTGCCGATACTTTTGTTGACAAGTGTTTTAATATGATGGTACCATGCTTTTAAGTGAGAAAAGAAAAATCTAGCCGTGAACGTTCAGGCAGGAATTCTAAAGCTAAAAATGTAATGCATAAATGAAAGATCAAGCCCTTTCACAGCAGTCCATTTCACATCTTCATTATAATTTCGGTCTTTAAATAATAACCTGTTAAATAATTCTTCATTTATTTATCCAGAATTGCTTTAGCAACTGTGAAGTTAATATGTTAGTAACACTTCCTTTCCAGACGTAATTTATTTATCCATTTCAGTATATATATTTCCATTGATATTTGAATTTAGCGCGAATTTTCAGGTCAAGCCACTAGGAGCGCCGCTTGCGACTTGTCTCCCATTTTAACAAGGCTAAATCCGGAACTGTCGCGTATTGTCTCTACTGTATTTGATTATGGTTTGTCGTTTATATTAAAGGAGGACGAAGACTTAAGCAAGCACCACGTATCGTAAAATATACGTACTAGCTCGCACCGCTATGCTGTTGCTAAGATGCTCATAATAAACTACCTCGTTCATTGCACGAAGTGCCACGAGAGATGTTTCCATGAAGACAGCACAAATAACCTACCTCGTTCATTTGAACGACAAATAAGCTTGCACACGAATGGCCAATGGCATGCCGTGTTAATAGTCACGTGACAGAATATATCTCTCATTTCTCAACTGGGGCAGAAGGAGTTATACAAAAGTAGAAAGTTAATCTGTCTCCCCTTCTCTCGTAGATACCATTCCTTCACTTAGACTGGTGGCGGCTTTGTGTAGCTGTTTTCTGTTCATGCTCATAATAAACTCGTTCACTTGGACGAAGTGCCGCGAGGGCTGTTTCTATGACATCACCTCATGAACTACCTCGTTCATTTGAACGACTCAGTGGTATGAACGGTACCTAGTGAACTAGTTCAAGCAAATAAACTAACTGGACCCATCCCTGGCTGGGAGCGGAGCGAGTAATCTGCTTGCAGCGATAGAGAGCACCACCGAACCACCCCGCTTACAAGTGCGGAGGATCAGAGCACCGTGCAGCCAAGACACATCTTTAATGGTAAGAGTATTGTTCCAGTGCTTATCAAATTTGCGTCTATGTTTGTATATTGATATTTAATCTTTTTTAAGATGGTATTCGTGTTTTTAGAACATTTAAAGGAATTTAAATACATTTGTGCAGAAATTTGTACCATAAATGCCACGAAGACCGTCTGGTGCATGGGAGTTCTTTGAAATTACTGATGATAAAATTTAGCATAATGCAAATTTTGCGGCTACATTTACGCGACGGGTGGTGGCGTATCAAATTTGCGGTATTATACCAAGAAGCATCACAAGGATGAATTGAGCAAGTCGGCTTCTCCAGCAGAAAACAACATTGCTGTATTCAGCAAAACAGATACGTTGTGAGAAAACGCATTGAATTGGCGGGTAAAATATGTTCGTACCTTTACGTTGTCATACCAATAACGTGTTCAAAAATGCCGCTACAGTACATTCACACGGTAGTTCGTTCAGAGGTCAAATGGACTGTACGGTATCGCAATTGACCTATCAAAGGCATTTGATAGGGTGGATCATGGGAAACTACTGGCAAAAATGAGTTCAATTGGACTAGAAAAAGAGTGACTGAATTGGTGGCTATATTTCTATTAAATAGAACTCAGAGAATTAGAAAGGGCAAAGCTTTATCTGACCCTGTAATAATTAATAGGGGAATTCCTCACGACAGTATTACTGGAGCTATATATTTTCTTACATTACATGAATATTGTTACTTGGGTAGTAAAATAACCAACGATGGTAGAAGTAAGGAGGACATAAAATGCAGACTAGCACAAGCAAGGAAGAGCTTTCTTAAGAAAAGAAATTTGCTCACTTCAAACATTGATATCGGAATTAGAAAGATATTTTTGAAGACTTTTGTGTGGAGCGTGGCATTGTATGGAAGTGAAACATGGACAATAACTAGCTCAGAAAGAAAGAGAATAGAAGCTTTTGAAATGTGGTGTTACAGAAGAATGCTGAAGGTGAGATGGATAGATCGAATCACGAATGAAGAGATACTGAATCGAATTGGTGAGAGGAGATCGATTTGGCTAAATTTAACGAGAAGAAGAGATAGAATGATAGGACACATCTTAAGACACCCAGGACTTGTTCAGTTGGTTTTTGAAGGAAGTATAGGTGGCAAGAACGGTAGGGGTAGACCAAGGTATGAATATGACAAATAAATTAGAGCAGATGTAGGATGCAATAGTTACGTAGAAATGAAAAGGTTAGCACAGGATAGGGTGGCATGGAGAGCTGCATCAAACCAGTCTATGGACTGATGACTCAAACAACAACACATTACATTACATGTGAGCCACACCCACACTCAATCTGGCATAAATACATAGACAAGGACGAGGATAGAAGGGGAAAGTACACGTGAACCGCGACCAGGAAGAGCGAATAACTCTGCCCTGAACTGGAAATGTTATTCACCTAAATCAGTACAAGCTTAAACTAACACTAAATTGAGTCAAAATCCAAGTAAGTGATAAATGATAGTTTATTAAAACTCAACGTTAATTAGAGAATTAATTGGAAAAGGAAATTATAAGATCATAATTGAGTATTACATACGTATATGTGTTAGCCGGAATGACAATCAATCATGATATCCTGAACTCATCAATACACGCATGAACAGTTGCATAATTACGCGAGAGATCTTAGCATTTTTGCTCATGACGACTTCGCATACAACATTTGCGAAGAGATTAGTTTTAAGCTAGGCCTTAAATCGATTGCTCCCATTTATTGAGGGTCAATACTTAATTACAAGTCGGGAGTACCTTATCCATTTCACCCTTACTTTTTCTCTTTTTTTAATAACATTCCTTTTTTCTTTCATTTTTTTAAACAATACCATCTCCTTTCATTAGGTTCCCACACACCAAGGAGCACACAAAAAGGGCTCGACCCAGGAAAAAGATAACCCCAGCGGGCAAAGAGAAAAAGATACATCGGGTAAAGAACGGAAAATGAATCAATCAGATAAACACGGGCCAGCGTGCGGCCAAGAAAGAAATAAATCAACATGGCGACGTCCAGGTCGAAAAAGATCGGCACGCGCACTAAATAAGGCGAAGAGATACAACCGAGAGAAAAGGGGCGACAACGAAATGTTAAACATAAATTCAATAGACTGACACTTCATCTAAGTACTCGGCTCATTCATGTGTTCATTCATTCAGCTATACGAACAAATCGCCTTAAAGGCAGATAACAGTGACCACTGGTGCTAATAGGTAAATCCGGCCAACTCGTAGAGCGCAATATAACAAAAAATCAATAAGGACAAACGTCAATAGCGTCCAAACAGTTCCACTCACCGCAGATGTCAGTGGCACATGTCGTGGCCTCATGGCCACGCGTAGATCATCCACAAACATCGCTGTGTACGGCCAGAATAAATCTTCCGGTCGACACACAAACCATAATTCCAACCGAGGGCAAAGACTTTTCATTGAGAAGCCCATTATAATTGACAGAGGCTCAGATTTAGTTGCACTACATTTATATCAACAACGCACACAAACACATACCATCCTCTCCCCAAGTATTAAGACGGGTTTTCGGTCAGCAAAATAAAGAGAAAGGAAAAGGAAGACAGATCATACACAAGAGATACAAATCCAAAATGGTACGTTACCCTCAATATCAATCTTCAGAATACGTTAATCGTGCAGTGATTTAGCACGGTTTTTAAATCTAAAATACACCCATTTGAAAGGTAATAACATTGCTCCTGTTTGTGAGAGCTCCATATTATTATTATTCCCCATCATCAGAACAAAACAAATATCAAGGAGAAGATAGTTAAAAGACCTAGTCGAGACAAGATCACCAATGCTCTTGACAGAGGGGACTACGCTCTATCGATAAAAGCCGGAAACACATATAGTAACAGTTTGATACCTATTCAGTGAAACATTGGTCAGACATTTTGGAAACCATGCTGGAGCAGCATGTTTCACATTTTGCGATTTTCATAATAAACCGTCTGTCTTAACACTCCACTGTTTCCCTTTTAACAGTTGTTAAGAACCCCATATCTCATCTGATTATCTCCTCTGATAAAACAGTATTAACTTTTAACACATTCGTATGCATCCTCTTTATTGACATTTTAACTTCCATGAGCTCCAATTGATAGTATTCCAATGAATTCCATGATATGTGTAAAGAAGTGGAATCAGAGATAAGGCTGTTTGCAAAGAATGTTATTCTCTACAGAGTAATAAATAAGTTACGAGATTGTGAGCAACTGCAAAATGACCTCGATAACGTTGTGAGATGGACAGCAGGCAATGGTATGACGATAAACGGGGTTTAAAGTCAGGTTGTGAGTTTCACAAATAGGAGAAGCCCTTTCAGTTATAATTACTGCGTTGATGGGTGAGAGATCCTTTTGGGAATCATTGTAAGTACCTAGGTGTCAATAAGAGGGCCATCAGGAAATTAGTACCCGTTAGCGCCGCATGAAGCACTGACGACTCGGGTAGCCGCAGGGCAAGGTCAGACCGCGTCAGTGGCTTGTTTGCCTGCTCTGTGCTAGGTTGCGTGACGCTAGCATTGCCTGTGTTGTGTCTGTGATCGTTTGAATAGTTTAAACAAATTGAGAACCACACCAGTTGGGAAGTCAGGGCCGTGGTTAAATTTCTTAATGCAGGAAACGTTCGACCTTGTGATATTCATCGCTAATTAACGGAGGTGTATGGAGACAATGTGATGGACGAGTCGTCTGCTCGGCGCTGGTGTCGCAACTTCAACTTGGGGAGGGGGAATACACACGACGAGGAGCGTTCAGGGAGACCATCTGTCATTACAGACCAACTGCTGAGCGCAGTAGACGAATGCGTGAGGAACGATCGGCGCGTCACAATTGATGAACTCTGAACATTTTCCTAATGTGTCTCGAACAATTGTTCATGAAATTGTCAAAGACCATCTGCATGATTCTAAAATCTGCGCAACGTGGGTCCCTCGCATGCTTACAGAGGAGTACAAACCAAGCGTACGGATGCAGCACTGACGTTTCTGGGACGTTGTTCCGATGAAGGAGACCCTTTCCTGACTCGCATCATTACTGGGGACGAAACATGGGTTTGTTATGCATCACCTGAGAATAAACGACAGTCAATGGAGTGGCATCATGCTCATTCACCAACCATACCAACAAAATTCAAGACAGTTCTGTCCATCAGGAAACTCATGGGATCGCCGAAGTGTACTGCTTATTGATTTTATGGCCCGTGGAGCCACAATTAATGCTAATGCGTATTATGAAACATTAAAGAAATTACGGCGGGCAATACAAAATCGACGGCGAGGTCTATTGTCTACAGGCGTCATTCTCCTTCATGACAATGCCAGGCCTCACGCAGCTGCGATAACACAACAACTTTTGTAGTAATTCAAGTGGGAAACCTTCGACCATCCCCCGTACAGCTCGGACCCCCTTCGGATTTTCATCTCTTAGCGACGCTTAAAGACTTTCTGGCTGGAAAAAGATTTGACAGCGATGAAGAACTTAAACGAGCTGTGACTATGTATCTCAATACGCCGGCGGCGGAGGACTATGACACTGGAATACAAAAGCTCGCCCCACGTTATGACAAATGCCTAAATTTGCTTAGAGCTTATGTGGGGAAGTAGTGTTAAGTATGCTCTTTCCAATAAATGTGTATATTTGTTAATATTTACTCCTGTGTCTTTATTGCGCCAACTGGTCCCACTTTCCGGATGGCCTTCGTATAAGGAAAGTTCTTCATTGGGGTGGTCAAATATGATTTTATTTTCTTAACATTACCAGGTCATTATTCTTTACTGGTGGATGGAATTTTCTATTTTGGACCCTTTTTAGCCTTCTTCTGGACTACTTCTCCATCTTCTCATTTTCCAATTGATAGATTTCTTCAGTGCTAGGCTTTGATTCGTTCATATTTCATAAAATCTTATTCCATGGCTTTTCGGATATTGATTTAATTCTACTACACTAGGGATCTGTCCAGTTGATTCTTCGATGATAATATTGATACTTTCTTGTATTGTACTGATGATATCTAACCACTTCCAGTGGCATCCTGAGCAATAAATTCTACAGAATTTTGAGATCTCTTTCATGTATCTTTCAACTAAATTTGCTGATGGATATCTTACTGAGCAAAGCACATAATTTATGTTCATCTCCTGCATTATTCTGTACTTCCTGACCTTCAGTTTTCATATGTTCATCATCCCATGTGTTTTCGTTTAAGTTTACTTTTTCCTCTTCCTAGATTCCGTTGTCCTTGATAATGGTAAATCATATTTCTTGCTCCTTTAAGTCGATGGTCATTTCTGTGGTTACCATAAAATCCATTCCTAGGATAATGTTATATTTAATCTTGTTCTTTACCATAATAATAATAATAATAATAATAATAATAACAATAATAATAATCGTATTGCCTCAGCTACCGTGTGCAAACACATGAATTTGACGCCATCTGGTTGTCTGCTCGTCAACGACGTTCCGTTTTACTCTACGTCCACCAGATGGCACACCGACTAAACCGAATCTCCCATGGGCGTCTATGGCTGAAATTAAATGAATTTTGACGGGTATCAGCCAATCGCTACTGATCTGCATTTGTTGGTTTCTCAGCCTTTACCTAAACGATCGCAAAGAAATTGGAAAATTATAGGATTATTGATAAGATATTCCAAACCCTAACTCCCCTTCCTATAAATGAATATTGCCCCAATTTGTCTTCTTCAATTCCAACTTTCCTACTGTAAAGGACAATACTCAAACTCATTCGTCTACTGATGTCCTCCCACGCATTCTCTCCACTGACAGGTCAGAACATACCACTTAATCGAGCAGCTCGTCTCCTTTCTTCCAATTCTTCCCAGCCCAAACTTTGCAACATTTTTGTAACGCTACTCTTTTGTCGGAAATCACCCTGAACAAATCGAGCTCCTTTTTTGCTTTTTCCGGTTCTTGAATCAAGTAATCCTGGTGAGGTTCCTATACACTGGAACCATACTCTAGTTGGGGTCTTACCAGAGACTTATAAGCCCTCTCCCTTACATCCTTACTACAACCCCTAAATACCCTCATAACCATGTGCAGAGATCTGTACCCTTTATTACAATCATATTTATGTGATTACCCCAATGAAGGTCTTCCCTTATATTAACACCTAGGTACTTAGAATGATCCCCAACAGGAAGTTTCACCCCATCAACGCAGTAATTAAAACTGCGAGGACTTTTCCTATTTGTGAAACTCACAACCTGTCTTTTACCCCGTTTATCATCATACCATTGCCCACCGTCCATCTGACAACACTATCGAGGTCATCCTGCAGCCGCCCACAATCTTGTAACTTATTTATTACTCTGTACAGAATAACATCATCTGCAAGCAGCCTTATCTCTGATTCCACTTCCTTACACGTATCATCGATATATATATAAGAAAATATAAAGGTCCAAGAATACTGCCTTGAGGAATTCCCCTCTTAATTAGTACAGGGTCAGATAAAGCTTCGCCTACTCTAAATCTCTGAGTTCTATTTTCTAGAAATATAGCCACCCATTCAGTCACTCTTTCTTCTAGTCCAATAGCACTCATTTTGGCCAGTAGTCTTCCATGATCTACCCTATCAAATGCCTTAGATAGGTCAATCGCAATGCAGTCCATTTGGCCTCCTGATTCCAGGATATCTGCTATATCTTGCCGAAATCCTACAGGCTGAGCTTTAGTGGAATAACCTTTTCTAATCTCAAACTGCCTTCTGTCAAACCAGTTATTAATTTCGCAAACATGTCTACTATAATCAGAAAGAATGCTTTCCCAAAGCTTACATACAATGCATGTCAACTGACTGGCCTGTAATTTTCAGCTTTATGTCTCTCACCCGTTCCTTTATACACAGGGCTTCCTACAGCAACTCTCCATTCATTTGGTATAGCTCCTTCATGCAAACAATAATCAAATAACTATTTCAGGTATAGTTTATAGGTAAGAATAGCAGCACTGAAACTAACATATTAAGTAATAATCCATGCGGAGTGCACTTGAAATTTCTACCAGCTTATCGTATACAGAATATCACAATTGCAAAATGCTTTATCTCTGATTTCAGTCCTTTACTCATATCATTTATGTATAAGAAAACCTGCAAGTCCAATAATAGTGCCTTGAGAAATACCCCTCTTAACTATTACATGGTCAAATAAAGCTTCGCCTACTATAATTCTCTGAGTTCTATTTTCTAGAAATGCAGCCACCCATTTAGTCACCCTTTCGTCTAACCAACTGCACTCATTTTTGCCAGTAATCTGCCACGATGTACCCTATTAAATGCCTAAATAGGTCGCGGTACACAAGCCGACCATTTCAAATTCACTTGTAAGTGCCATCAAATCCTACTAGATATATTCAATGGACAATAAAGCTTACCTGATTTTTTCAGGCACCGTAAGATGTTGTAGTCTTTGTTGAGATGTAGAAGACTGGCAACAACAGACTACAACTTTATCAGTAGTGTGTTAAAGGCTCCAGGTAACTGGGTAAACACGAAATGTGTCACCGGAGATCTTTTCCGTGTCGACATCGTACGATATAGAATGTCGAATGGCCTTTTTCGCCCTTCAAAAATCCTACTACCTCTGCCAGTTTGAACCCGCTATCTTGGGGTCCGGAGGCCTATACTCTACCACTGATCCAGAGAGGCAGCTAAAAGGGTGTTCAAATGTATCCTTACTGATTTTTACCTTAAGGTAAATTTGTATTTTGCACTCAACCGACTTATCTGGAATTTTACCACACATTTTCGTTGTTGATATAAGAATCGTTGGTAATTTGGTTTTTCGATTTACTTCGTTTAATAACGACTGGAATATCACACTTATACTTGCCCCTGAATCGATTAGGCAATGTGCTTTTAGTCCGTTCACTCTTATTACAACGGTAGGTAAATTCGCTTGTTTCTTCTTGGCATCATTAAGTACATCTTCAATCAATTCGTCTGGATCTACTTCCCTTGACTCAATTTGTGCCAAAATCCAACTTTGAATTTTGATATTATGTTTATCCATCATATTGCATATTTCATTACTTATTCTAATATGGAAGTTTTTATGAGTTTCCACTTCTGTATTGAAAGGTTGGGCAATTGGGCTCAATCTCTGCTCCTCCCTTTCCTTTCGCTTATATTCTTGTAATTCTAGACTCTGTGCTCCCGCAATGTCTCAGTTTATGTCCGGGTCCTTTATGGCCTTTTTCCACTTCACCTCCTCGTGATTGGCCTCTCTGAGGTCTTGAATGTATTGTCTATTCCTGTATTCTCTTCATTTGTAATTGTCAATGTGTTTTCCTTGATATCCTGGTCTTCTATAGTTCATCCTGTTTTTATTATTTACGAACTGGTTATTTGGCCGAGAGTATGGCACAAATCTGCTATTGCCATTGTATTTTCCATATATTTGACAGTTATCTCGGCATTGACATTTAGTCTTTTCCTCTGCTCTACTCTCTCCTTCTGGCATCCCTAATATTTTCTCTTCGTTCTGCTGGTAAGCTCCTGTTAACTTCTTCTCTTTAACACGTTTACTACTCCTTCGCTATTCATATTCCTTGACATTCTGATCGTCGCGTGTACTGATGCCATGTCCAACTGTCTAAGGCTATTTTCCATGTCAACCGGCGATTCGACCTTAGCCGCTTCAAGCAATCTTTGTATGTCGGGTGGAAACTGTTTTTGGATTGTTTTTATAGCATCTAAGTGGCTCGGTACTGAATCCAGATCTTGAAATCGATGGAACTGGTAGGCAAAATAGACGCTATATTGTGTCTGTCCTATCGACGACTATCTCTTGGCGTATAGTTCCAATCTGAGATTCTGTTGCATTTCTGAATTCCAGAAACGTTTCTGGAATGCTACCTTGAATTCATCATTATCGTGGAACGTATATTTATGTGACTGGTACCATAAATTTGGGTTGGAATCCAGGTGTTTCTCAATTATTCATAGCTTTTTCTCGTCTGGTATTTTATCCTATCGAAAGTATTCCTCCATTTCTCGTAAGATTCTTTTTGGTGATATATTTGCTGTGTTATTGAAATTATTAGGGCGATCATCATATATTTGAATTATATTAATGATGGCTGTATTTCCATTATTTTTGTTTGCTATGACCATATCTCTACTAATTTGGTTGATTTCGCCCGATATCGTGGGTTCCTGGATTTGCAACTCTATTGCCTTTTGTCTATCATTGTATCCTGATATCGCCGATTTCATCACTTGGGCTTCATTTCGAATGTTTTGAATCTCTTTCTGGATAAGTTTCAATCCTTCCTCTGTTTTGTTGATTCTTCCTTCCGTTTCATTCTTGTTTCTTTCCATCTCTTCTTTCATGACGTCCATTTTGTCTCCAGTCTGGTCTCTTGCAATTATAAAGTGCACTTCCAAGGTCCTATTCGTTATCTGTACGCTTTCATTTATTTTCTCTATTCTCTCTTCATATTGGTTCCATTTCTCTTGTGAGTCTATTCTCATTGATTCTATATTGTCTGTTACCGGTAATGTTTCGATTTCATCTTCTTTCAGACTCCGTATATAGCTCCTACTCTGCATCAATTCTTCCCTAATCTTATTGACGTCCTCGTATATTTTTCGAACAGCATATAAAGTACTTAAAAATCAAGCTTTCTACGATTTCGAAACTTAAATAGACGTGCAGAAGTTAAAAGGCGTTAATACGGGCCGCATTCTTCTTCAATTAATGCGTGCATTAATATTGTTTCTCATATCACAACAGAAATGAAAAATAAGGTAGCAAACAAGATAGTGCAAGAAAACAGTCAAATTGCCCTCCTTATAGATGAAAGTATCACATTTAGTCAGCTATCATCATAGTGTACCTGAGGGCAACAATTCCATGGATCAGTCAACCAACATTTTTCGTTTGGGTATTATTGAATTGCTATATGTCACTGCTGAAAGTACATTTAGTGCATTGATGACTTATTTGCGAGAACTGCGGTTCACTGATTAGTTTCTGAGACAGAATCTTGTTGCAGTCCCAACTAACGGGGCAGCAGTAATGGTGGGAAAGAAGAAGGGTGTAATTACTTTAATAAAGCAAAAGTTTCCCAATGTTATGTTATGGCAATGTGCCTATCACAGACTAGAGCTTGCTGTAGGTGATGTGAGTCATGATTTGCCCTCACATATAAACTACTTCAAATTTTTGCTTGATAAACTGTATACATTTTTCCACCAGTCACCTAAAAATGTCAGAGAATTGAAAGCTCATGCAAAGGAACTTGAAACCGTACTCCCAAAAATTGCAAGGATTCTAGATACACGATGAGTACTTCCAGCTTTAGAGCAGTCTCATCTGTGTGGAACAATTTGAGATTTTAGTGGCACATTTCAAATGTGCCAACGAGAATCTCAAAAGAGACAAAACTGTGCAAGCCATGTATGGAGGACTCCTTAAAGGCATAACCAGTGTCAACTTTATATTAGACCTTGCATTGATGTGTGAAGCTCTTCAGGAGTTGAGAGAACTTAGTGTTGAATTACAAGCACGTGATATTACAATTTATTCGGCCCATAAGAAGATATTCCACAATTTAAGGCGTTTTCTGAAAGAAAGAAAAAACATGGCCCATAATACACTAAAGCCTTGGAAGCAGAAGCATTGTTAATGTTTAAAGGCGTTAATCTCCAAAAAGGTTCAAGAAATAAAGGGAATCCTATTGATGCTGTAAATTTTTATGAGTGACTGGGCAGACGTATGGATAACCACCTGTTAACAACAAGACAGAAATGGCTTGAGTTTTGGACACTACTACTTGGCCGGAACTTATTGAGAAGCAGAAACTTGTGTAAGCTCCATGAAAGACAAACCTTGAGAGGATTCCGTGAATATCTTACTGAGAAGAATGAGCAGCATCCTAGTTCGTGAACCATGTGGCCTAGCAAGTGGTCCTGAGAGTCGGGATACCAGTTGCTGTGGAATGGGAGTGGGCCCTCCTTGTGCTCGGGCGGCTAGGACTATACAACTCACCGGTGGTCCATAACCCGTTAGAGGAGAGATCCTCACTTGGACTATGTGCAAGTAGGGTAGCATCCTGCTTCATGAATTTACCGACCTCAGAACAATTTAAGCGAGCTTCGGATCTGTGGGAGTAACGGAGTCCCACTCCCATTTGACAGGCGAGGGACTCCTTGGAAACAACTTGGCGAACAAAATGGATTTCGATGGGGAGCTATCAATATTAAAGGGGTTCATGGAAGAAAGAAAGTAGAACTGGCTGAGTCAGCAAAGAGCATGCATCTGGATGTGCTAGGAGTAAGTGATATTCCGGTAAGGGGAGATAACGAGGAAGTGATAGGAGATTATAAAGTGTACTTGACGGGTGTTATAAAGGGAGGGGCAGAGTCTGGGATAGGGCTCTTTAACAAGAATACCACTGCACGCAACATAGTTTCTGTTAGGCACGTAAATGAGCGAATGATGTGGGTAGATTTGTCAGTTGGAGGAATTAGGGCGAGAATTGTCTCCGTGTATTCACCATGCGAGGGTGCAGATGATGAAGTTCAAAAGTTTTATGAAGCATTGAGTGACATCGTTGTCAGGGTCAACAGCAAGAATGGAACAGTACTAATGGGCGATTTCAATGCGAGAGTTGGGAATAGAACTGAAGGATACGAAAGGGTGATTGGTAAATGTGGGGAAGATATGGAAAATAATGGGAATGGGAAGCGTTTGCTGGACTTCTGTGCTAGTGTGGGTTTAGCAGTTATGAAAACATTCCTCGAGCACAAGGCTATTCACCGCTACACATGGGAGGCTAGGGGTACCAGATCCATAATAGACTATATGTTAACCGACTTCGAATTCAGGAAATCTGTTAGGAATATACGAGATTTCCGGGAATTTTCGATGATTCAGACCACTATCTGATCTGTAGTGGACTATCTCTAGGCCTAGGGTAAAGGAAGTGAAATCTGCCTTCAAACTAATAAGTGTAAAGAATCTCCAGGACGAAGAAGTTAGACAGAAGTACATGAATATGATTAGTGAGAAGTTTCGAACAGTAGACAGTAAGCAGGTCCAGGATATAGAAGGTGAATGGGTGGCATACAGTAACGCTGTAGTAGAAACAGCAAGGGAATGCCTAGGAACAACTGCGTGTAAAGATGGGAAAAGGCGAACATCTTGGTGGAATGATGAAGTGAGAGCAGCTTGTAAACGTAAAAGAAGGCTTATCAGAAATGGCTCCAAACAAGGGCCGAGGCAGACAGGGATTTGTACGTAGATGAAAGAAACAGAGCGAAACAAATAGTTGTTGAATCCGAAAAGAAGTCGTGGCAGGATTTTTGTAATAACCTGGGACGGCTAGGCCAAGCAGCAGGGAAACCTTTCTGGACAGTAATAAAGAATCTTGGGAAGGGAGGGAAGAAGGAAATGAACAGTGCTTTGAGTAATTCAGGTGAACTCATAATAGATCCCAGGGAATCACTGGAGAGGTGGAGGGAATATTTTGAACGTCTTCTCAATGTAACAGGAAATCATCCTGGTGGTGTTGCGAACAGCCAAGTTCATGGAGACGAGGAAAATGATGGTGGTGAAATTACGCTTCAGGAAGTGGAAAGGGTGGTAAATAAACTCCATTGTCATAAAGCAGCAGGAATATATAAAATTAGATCTGAAATGGCGAAGTCTAGTGGGAAGGCAGGGATGAAATGGCTTCATAGAGTAGTAAGATTAGCATGGAGTGTTGGTAAGGTACCTTCAGATTGGACAAAAGCAGTAATTGCACCTATCTATAAGCAAGGGAACGGGAGGGATTGCAACAACTATCGAGGCATCTCATTGATTAGTATAAAAGGCAAAGTATCCACTGGAATCTTGGGAGGAAGTGTACGATCAGTCGTTGAGAGGAAGCTGGATGGAAACCAGTGTGGTTTCAGACCACAGAGAGGCTGTCATGATCAGATTTTCAGTATGCGCCAGGTAAGTGAAAAATGCTACGAGAGGAATATGCAGTTGTGTTTATGTTTCGTAGACCTAGAGAAAGCATATGACAGGGTACCGAGGGAAAATATGTTTGCTATACTGGGGGAGTATGGAATTAAAGGTAGATTATTAAAAAATCAAAGACATTTATGTTGAAATTGGGCTTCAGTGAGAATTGATGGTTGAATGAGTTCTTGGTTCAGGGTACTTACGGGGGTTAGACAAGGCTGTAATCTTTCACCTTTGCTGTTCGTAGTTTACAAGGATCCTCTGCTGAAAGGTATAAAATGGCAGGGAGGGAGTCAGGTGGAAATGTAGTAAGCAGTCTGGCCTATGCTGACGACTTGGTCTAAATGGCAGATTGTGCCGAAAGCCTGCAGTCTAATATCTTGGAACATAAAAATAAGGGCAATGAGTATGGTATGAAAATTAGCCTCTCGAAGACTAAATTGATGTCAGGAGGTAAGAAATTCAACAGAATTGAATGTCAGATTGGTGATACAAAGCTAGAACAGGTCGATAATTTCAAGTATTTAGGTTATTTGTTCTCCCAGGATGGTACCATAGTAAGTGAGATTGAATCAAGGTGTCGTAAAGCCAATGCAGTGAGCTCGCAGTTGCGATCAACAGTATTCTGTAAGAAGGAAGTCAGCTCCCTGACGAAACTATCTTTACATGGGTCTGTTTTCAGACCAACTTTGCTTTACGGGAGCGAAAGCTGGGTGGACTCACGATATCTTACTCATAAGTTAGAAGTAACAGACATGAAAGTAGCAAGAATGATTGCTGGTACAAACAGGTGGGAACAATGGCAGGATGGTACTCGGAATGAGGATACAAAGGCTAATTTAGGAATGAACTCGATGGATGAAGCTGTGTGCATAAACCCGCTTCGGTGGTGGGGTCATATAAGGCGAATGGAGGAGGATAGGTTACCTAGGAGAATAACGGACTCCGTTATGGAGGGTAAGAGAAGTACAGGTAGACAAAGACGACGATGGTTAGACTCCGTTTCTAACGATTAAAGATAAGAGATATAGAACTAAATGAGGCCACAACACTAGTTGCAAATGGAGGATTGTGGCGACGTTTAGTAAATTCACAGATGCTTGCAGACTGAACGCTGAAAGGCATAACAGTCTATAATGATAATGTATGTATGTTGACATCAGGCGACCGAGAGGAAGCGTGAAGATGGCAGTGATCAGCTGGTCACTACCACAGTGCTTATATTTATGTGTTCACTAAAATGATTAGAAATACTGAGTGCAATTACCTCCTTGACCTATTGACCACAAATAAAACACAGTAAGCAGCCCGAAAAGTCATAACCGGACTATACATAATTGCCGAAAATTGTAAGATCATGATGTTTGTCGACTTAAGTTAAAATTTTTCAGAGAAAAAGCACTGCATAGACATATAGATTTAGGCTGGCAAAGAGCAGTAGGATTTTGAAGCCGGAAGAGTGCGGCCCCCACCGTCTTACATCACTACACTATCTCGATGCATTAACGTAAAATAGTAGCCGAAACGGGAATATAAGATAATAATTTAAATAATTAAAAACACGTCCAAATAATAATAATAATAATAATAATAATAATAATAATAATAATAATAATAATAATGCTGATAATAATTAATTGGATATTTAATTCCAGGCTTCCTTGACAAAGTCACATGCAAAAAAAGAACGATTTGGAGATTTTTAGTTGCTAAACGGAAAACTTTAGGTTGTAGTATATATTGAGTTAAGCTGCCCGCAGGAGATGCGAAGACAGCGGAGCACATCCTTACATCGCTCTGAGATGAGTGCCGGAGGATTATAGCACACTACGGCTCAAGCACGACCTACTTGCTACACTCTATAAGCACAGCGTTGCCAGGGAGTGTTTCATTCTGATTGGCTTCGCCACCATTTAGCCAAACATTCTGTCAGCTTGTTTAAACTATCTAGTGAATTGTAGGTTCCTGTTTCAACTTTAATAGTACCGAAAATATTATCTTTACTCAACAGGGGGGTTATTTGCTATTATTAGTTATGAAATGTGTTGAATTTACTTATTTCTGAGGCCTAGGTTTTGAGGAAAATTACGCCAGGCTGTTGTGCAGCTCTGGAAAGAGAACACTTGCTTGTTTTCAATCCTGAAAGTAGCACGTTATAAATGAATAGAGTCGTATCTTACGTTATAATGGTAACAATAATAACAACATTGGGTAGTAATTTTAAGGAGGCCAAGGCAGTACATGTCAAAGTTCCCTATTAATACGAAGATCATTTCAGAATTCGAGGCAGACATCCACAAACTTCCCGTAGCGTCTCTGTTAGCGGGAACTATTTTCACTTTGCTTATTTACACGGAGTTTCCCTTCCACTCTTACGGCACGGGATCATGCGGTACCTAGCAGCCGTCCTCACTGAGAGACACAGCAGTTATACACTGACTGACAGTGACAATGCAACACCAAGAAGGAGTGGTTCGAAAGGGATGAAAGTTGGGGAAAAAACAGAGACGGCACGGACGAATAATTGATGTTTATTTCAAACCGATATGCAGGTTACACAATGCGCACGGCATTGACTCAGTAGGATGTAGGACCACCGCGAGCGGCGATGCACGCAGAAACACGTCGAGGTACAGAGTCAATAAGAGTGCGGATGGTGTCCTGAGGGATGGTTCTCCATTCTCTGTCAACCATTTGCCACAGTTGGTCGTCCGTACGAGGCTGGGGCAGAGTTTGCAAACGGCGTCCAATGAGATCCCACACGTGTTCGATTGGTGAGAGATCCGGAGAGTACGCTGGCCACGGAAGCATCTGTACACCTCGTAGAGCCTGTTGGGAGATGCGAGCAGTGTGTGGGCGGGCATTATCCTGCTGAAACAGAGCATTGGGCAGCCCCTGAAGGTACGGGAATGCCACCGGCCGCAGCACATGCTGCACGTAGCGGTGGGCATTTAACGTGCCTTGAATACGCACTAGAGGTGCCGTGGAATCATACGCAATAGCGCCCCAAACCATGATGCCGCGTTGTCTAGCGGTAGGGCGCTCCACAGTTACTGCCGGATTTGACCTTTCTCCACGCCGACGCCACACTCGTCTGCGGTGACTATCACTGACAGAACAGAAGCGTGACTCATCGGAGAACACGACGTTCCGCCATTCCCTCATCCAAGTCGCTCTAGCCCGGCACGATGCCAGGCGTGCACGTCTATGCTGTGGAGTCAATGGTAGTCTTCTGAGCGGACGCCGGGAGTGCAGGCCTCCTTCAACCAATCGACGGGAAATTGTTCTGGTCGATATTGGAACAGCCAGGGTGTCTTGCACATGCTGAAGAATGGCGGTTGACGTGGCGTGCGGGGCTGCCACCGCTTGGCGGCGGATGCGCCGATCCTCGCGTGCTGACGTCACTCGGGCTGCGCCTGGACCCCTCGCACGTGCCACATGTCCCTGCGCCAACCATCTTCGCCACAGGCGCTGCACCGTGGACACATCCCTATGGGTATCGGCTGCGATTTGACGAAGCGACCAACCTGCCCTTCTTAGCCCGATCACCATACCCCTCGTAAAGTCGTCTGTCTGCTGGAAATACCTCCGTTGACGGCGGCCTGGCATTCTTAGCCAAACACGTGTCCTGTGGCACACGACAACACGTTCTACAATGACTGTCGGCTGAGAAATCACGGTACGAAGTGGGCCATTCGCCAACGCCGTGTCCCATTTATCGTTCGCTACGTGCGCAGCACAGCGGCGCATTTCACATCATGAGCATACCTCAGTGACGTCAGTCTACCCTGCAATTGGCATAAAGTTCTGACCACTCCTTCTTGGTGTTGCATTTGCTCTGTCAGTCAGTGTATTTATGATCGTTTCACTTTTCCCAAGGAAAATTCACACTGTTTTGCACTTGCTGTAGGCCTAATACAAAATCTCCGACATACGTAATCGATACTTGTTCCACTGTAACGGATTCAAGACCTGAAATTTAAGTAAATGGTAGTTACATGCAGATTTCAAGGAAACAATGATTTCGTCATCATTCTCCTTAACATTTAACCATCATCCTCTACAGAAAGTGAAATGGCTGCCTGGTTTGGGTCAGGGAGCTGTGAGTTCGAGCTCCACTGTTGGGAAGCCTTTCTGTGCTTTTCCACTTTTACACCGGGCAAATGCAGCTTCTGTAACTGAGTAGAGTGGCGCACGAGGTTTGGGAGGTATTATATATTAAAGCTAACAGCGAGTTCAGTGAAATCAGCTTTCAAATGATATTGCAATTAAATACAATAATACCAACTTTTTCTTAACACCGCTGTGAAGACAGCTTATAAAACATTAGAATGCACGCATTTATAAAAGTAGTCCTATTAAATACGAAGTATCATATCATTAATAGACGAACTATGATAACATTCTTTATGAGAGGAAATAATTATTTTCAGCAACGGACCGGATTAGCTAATCGGTAGGGCTGCGAGCTCCGGTGATGCCGTGGATTCGAATTCCAGAGTCCACCGTTCCTGAAATGGTTTTCTGTAACTTTTCCATTTTACCTCCAAATTAATGCCCGCCGCCACCTCCTACCCAAACTCGGCCTCAAAAATCTTTTCTTTCTTCAACTAGACCCAAGTTAGTGCCAGCCTGATATGGAAGGTCCAAGTGCTTACCGTGCTGGCCTTGAAATATAACGGTCCTTGATTCCATTCTCGCCAAGGTCAAGGGGGTTTTACCTCGAGTGGTGGGGGCTGGGTGCTTGTGTGTGTTTCACCGTTTATTTCAGTCTCCTCAACTCCCCTGATAGCGAGAGGAAAGACATGCCGATGGTAAACGTGTGCCAAATTCAGAATTCACCTCACCCGAGCCGTCTCGGATCATGAGCGACTGACGACTAGACAGTTGTTTTCGTGAGTGCTATGATGGTGACGTGGATCTTATAATTTGAACATGTAACGTATGAGCCGTGAACTGTCAGGCTCTTATGTAAAGAATCTAATTTATGAATAAATATATTTATAAACTGCCTAAAAACGAAAACATATTTGACGGGGTGGCTCAGTTGAACAAACAGCATTGAGACTGTTTAATTTTAAAATTAGTTTGATGTCGCGCCGGCACAGACAGGTTCTTATGGCGACGATGGGATAGGAAAGGCATAGGAAAGGGAAGGAAGCAGCAGTGGCCTCAATTAAGCCCCTGCATTTCCCTGGTGTGAAAATCGGAAACCCCATAAAACCATCTTCAGCGCGGTTCCAGTTGCGTGCCAACTCTCTTGGTCATAGACACTATACCTCGCATCTATTTCTAGTAAGTTGTTCACTTTACAATAACGATCAGAGTCACATTTTGCTAATTGTCTAGAATTTCAATTTTTATGTTATTTGCTTTAGTCCCACTAACTACTTTTACGGTTTTTGGAGAGGCCGAGGTGCCAGAATTTAGTCCCGCAGGATCTCTTATACGTGCCAGTAAATACACCAGCACGAGGCTGACGTATTGGTGCACGTTCAAATACCATCGGACTGAGCCAGGATCGAACCTGCCAAGTTGGGGTCACAACCGTCTGAGCCACTCAGCCCGGAAATTTCAATTTTTAGGTTTCAAGTCGATTGTCTCACTTCAAATTAGTGAGACAAAGTTTATAATTACGGTACCTCATTACATAGAGCAACGTATTTTATTACACATGATATATGGTACATATTATACCCGTAACACGGTTCTCAATCAAAGTCCCGCTGTATGCGGAGTTATGCTACCCGCCGAACACGCTCCCCTGTGACCATGTCAGCTGCGAGTAGCGGGGAAATGTAACGTCACGACTGAGTAACGTCAGATGGAATGTTCCATTTTTTCCATCGTTAATTTCTTTCAGATGGATTAATGATATGAAAAAACGAACATCATCACTGCGTAACCTGAATTTTTATAGCCATAATCCCTAAATTTCATGGAGATCCGTTGAAATGTACGAAAGATGTTAACAATTATGGTTCCCAGGGAATACTGAATAAATAGGCAAGCATTTCGCTTGTCAGATCAGTCTACCTTGAGCCACAGTCGAGGCTGGTCGGTCGGCTGTTGGTGATGTTAGCCGCCAGTTCGTCAACAGTTCAACTACAGCCTACACCTCGACGATGTTGCTTCACTGCATCGTATTTTCAAGACAGGACTCTGTCCGAGTGAAGCGAGAACTTTGGACATAGAATACTTACGTTGTTACGGAACTTGTACATTTGCAGTGAGTAGAACTTTATTAAAGAAACTTGTAAAGATTCGAGTTCGGCTCCAGGACTTGTAAATCATAGTATAACTAACACTTATGTATGTCACATATGTCAGAACAGTTTCAAAGTGAATTTAATTGAACTTTGACGTTACGACTTGAGTGATAGAATATCCGGGTACTTTGTGATGGACTTTACATATTGCAAGTGTTCTAGTAGTTCACTTCAGACACTGTGAAGAATCCAGTACTTATAAGTGACATGTTTTAGTGAATTGAACTCTGCTGACAGGAGATATTATTATTATTAATAATAATAAGTGCTTCGTGTGAACTGTACTTCGCGAATAGACATTCCATGACACGAATGCAGTCTTAAATCGCTTTAGATATTCGTGCAGAATACAGTAATTACGAGTGATATTTCCATTTTGAACTATGATGTGCTAATTGACACGTCATCTCACAAGTGCTTTTGGTCGGTCGCTGCAGACATTTAATTTCATTCTAGAATATTCAGGAATTATCTTCAAATGAAGTAATTCCATCAGGCGCTATATTTTCTGATGTGATTAAGAATAAACTGTGTATTTATTAGTGTAAAGAAACAGTGTTAATTTCCAGTTTTGTGGGAAGACACCACGCAAGTGTAGGGATTCAAACTTGATTTTTTGTGTGTGAGCAAACAACTACAATCTTTTCACAGAAGTACATGCTATTTTTCTAAACTAACATTTCTGTTCTAAGTCAGAGCATAATCAAGACGTCACGATTACGAAGTGCTGTGATTTACGCGAAACCATTCCATTACTCGGACTGTTAAATGTGGACACTCGTGTAACACAATCAGCGAGTGGTTACCTCGAACCAAGACCTTCTAGAATCGACGACGACCAGCTTATAACGGATCGTGTTCCATGGTTCGGTTGCTGAACACGAAGGATCGTGTTTCCATGGTTGGGTCTCCGTTCCACAACTAGAAGTACTCATAACTACTACATTGAGGTGATGTGGGAATCTGACTGTATTTTTATGAATATTTTTTTAAACAATCAGTGCTCCATTATACTTATCTGACTTCCCTCTCCTCTGTAACCATTCAGATAGTGACCGGTCACCACCTGGGCCGAGTCTTATGTTCGAGGTAGCCATCAAAATAAACTTTTACGGTTACAATATACAGTGAAATGAAAAACACAATCTTTATAGAGGCAAGAAACAGGCGCCGTACTCTGCGGGAGGATCGTCTGTCTGAAAATAACGCTTGGTAGCATGCCTGTGCATTGGGATTGACGAAAAAACTGTTTTAGGTGTAATAAGTTCTTCAAATTTGCAGTTTTTAGTTTTGTGAGGCCCGCAGTTAGCTTTGTGTTTGTGTTTTTCTTTGAAACCATAACACTCTTATCGTAAACATCGCCTTGCATTGTGGTTTGTACAACTGTCACAGAAACCCGGTCCAGCCATGTTCAGTACCACGGTTTTCTACATTGAAAGGCGAAGGTTTCGTTCTATTGTTTCTAAGCACATCCCTCCAGACATCTGGTGTCTCAGTGTTGGAATTTTTGTTAACAAGGCTCATATCTTTATCGCCCTCCATGTACAAATGTCCGCGTATTGAGAAAACAAATGTTACACTAGGCCTGGCTAACAAAAAATTAACATAAACTTCTGTAATCGAGTTCTTCGTCATAACTGCTTTCCTGAATATCTGGGCGTAATCTTGGACCGCAAGCAACATGTCATCTAAGAAACTGACAACTCGAAACTTATTCGCCAGAAACTGTGCGGCACAACCTGGAGGTCTGCTTTATTCCAGTACAGAGTATTGTTCTCCTGTACGGCCCATAGACTCGCAATTGAACAACAGCATGCGCCTTATTTGGGGCACGATCAGTCTATTGGCTCCCGCTGCTCACGGGAATTATGCCACCTGATCTGCGCAGACCGAACGCCCTCTTAAGAGAGTACCGTAAAATGTGAAAGAAACAACTACTGGTACAAGAAGACATCCCTGCCCTCAATCTTCAAATGCTGAAGTCATGATGCTGCTGGCATGGCTCGCAACAACTTTAACGCTGTGAAAGTTTGGAAAGACCACTGGAAATCCTCGACAAACTTGTCCCCTCACAGCATGTTTACATTGAAAGATTGAAATTTGCATTACGAAATAATTTTGAAGCCTTCCCCTCAAGTCAGCTTTCTGAGACTGACAAATGATTTAAAAGATGACTGCAATTACCTTGAGCTGGTGGGCCTTCTAACGATGGGCGAGGCTTACGCCCTGCCACCGACACTTTCTAAACCCCTTGACTGAAGTGATGGAAAAGACAACATGGCCCAAAAGGTCCCAGCTTTTTTAACGGAGAGGAAGGTTACAGAACTCTCTGGGCCGAAGCCCTGTACACAGCCACAATTTCCATTACTTAATTTAATAAATATTAAAAATTCCTGATTGGTGTAAAATTTTGAAAAAGAAGGGATAACAATGCTAGAAACTTAGGAACACAGAAAATAATCTACAAAAAGTACAGTTTTGCAAATTTAAAAACTAAAAATTCCTTTATTGATCATCTTATCTTCCCACCAGAGGAAGCACATAAGTCTAGAGAAATATGAAGACAAAGTTCGGAACTTCTTCTAAAATAAGTTTCACTGTTCGTATAACAGACGGCATTCTAAAAGCCGATCACTTTAAATGATCGGATTTGGTGTAGTCTGATTCACATGTCACTCACCGTGGTGGTTCACGGACTGTTGTCAAGTTCTCCCGACTTCCGCTGCTGTGATAGAAAAGTTCTTGTCATGCGGGAGGTGTTCAGAATGACAGTGTATGGGCGATGTCCAGTTCCTACAGATTATTGTCCACAAAACCTGTGACAGAAAAGAATACACGCATCACTGTTGCCAACTTGATTTTCCACAGCTTTGAGCTTCTTCTGCGAGATCAGTATTTTTCAATCTTCTGGGTATAGGCCTGGTGGACATTGTGATCTAAGGGGCCGCCACATCCACTTGATCAGTCCTCCTGGGCTGTCTGTCAAGGACAGTACCCAGCCTGTTTGATCTTAAGGTACTGTCTGTCTGCAAATCCTTGAATCTTTCATTTTCGAGCACATCAGACAGTCAGTACTTATTATATAGGATTCTCTTATCTGTAAGTCCCGACTTCATTCACAGGTCGTGGAGCACAATTTTCGCTACCTCATCATGCCGATGAGTAAATTCTTTACCTGCCATGGTTTAACATGCATCGATAATACGATTCACCTTCTCAGCTGTTTCTATGCAACTCGTGCCTCTATCGTTCACATCTTCCTTTAAGATACATTTGCAGTAGTTACGGATGTTTTTAGTTCCATCCTGAATTGCTATCAGGAATCCTTCTGTACCACGGTGGAGGTGGCCGTAGCCAGAGAGTGGGTTTCAGTCTGTCAACAGATGTTTGACTTACATGGGTAGGATATGAACCGCAGTGTTCTTTCCGAAATTACCTGCCCATGAGACATTGAAAGGTGTTTAAGTTCAGCCAACTTTGAGTAATCGTAAAATAAAATCATTAAATGATCCCTCCAATAATTGCAATCGAAGGCAATACGCTCTGTACTTAGCAGGTTGCTAAGCGACTAACACTTCCACTCTCAGTAACGTCATTGCATGCAGCCATGTTTGACTACTACCTATCAAGCCAGAGAGTATACACTTCCTCTGAACTTTGAGAATAGTATTCCCTTCTAGATACTCTTCAATTCTCTAAACTTCCCTAGCTTCCAAATTCATTCAACAGATGGCAGAAGGTTCCTGATAATTTGCATGCTGCTAAAAGAAAAAATCGCGCCATAAGACCTATCTGTGTCGGTGCAACGTAAAGAAATTATCAGAAAAAAAGAAAACAGTCGACGTACGTACAGACGGGAAAGTATCAAGTTGACTAGCCTTCTGTATTGCCATTAATAAGCATAAGGGCAAACTGTTGAAAAGATTGGTGTCTACTTTCCCGAACCAGTATTCAGTCACGGCCAATTGTATGTTGTACTATCTCGGGCAAGCTAGATTGAAACGGTAACACAGCGGCAGTTTCTGAGTGGTACATTAAATGAAGTGACGAAAGCAAGCACATTTATGTGAGTAATTTCCACAATTCTTCTGGAATATACTGGAAGTCAGTAACATTAATAACTCAGGAAACCATTACAATCAAATCTAATCAGAACTCGAACTAGAAATAAATAACGTAAATAGCATCATAGCGTTCGTGTGCTCTCCGAGTGGCAAGAAAAAAATCAAGAGGCTGTAGGCTGTGATGGTAAATGCGAACGTTTGTTCCAAGTAACATGCTCAAAAATGAACAAAGGAACTCTCCAAAATTTCCGTAAGGAAGAACAATTCCAATGGTCGTGTAAATGTGAAGGGTCCATTTCTCAACCTAACATACATGAGGTTATGGGGAACTTTTCCAAAAAACTTGCAGAGTCCTTCAATGAACTAATGGAAGGAAAGAAAGGATTACGGAAATTAACAACCTTTCTTTCTGGAAAATATGATTACCTTAAGAATGAACTACACACTTTGATGGAAGATAAGAAAAGTGAGAAAATCGCGACAACGGCAGCCGTGAACGAGCAAAAACTTACTAGTCTATGAAGTTCCTGCTGAAAGGATGAAAAAGTGTTCCAGAAAGTAACTGAAGTTGACAAGGCTGTGGGAGTCGATATATAGCCCGATGATATTGACGCTGCGCATAGACTTCCATCCACGAAACCTGGACCACAACCGATGGAGTAAAGAAGAAATCCTAAGTAGTAGACGACAAAAGAAAAACACTAAAAGCGATTGAAATAAGATATAGTTCGATAAATAACATCTATCTCAACGAGCACTTAGTGCCATCCTCACCAAAAATGCCGCGAGCTACGGCAACAGGGGAAACCATTTGGTACATGTGTCAGGGACTACAAGGTCTATATCCGTACGTTCAAGGACGGTTTTTCGATGTTAATGGCAAACGCTGAAGTCCTGCATGAACTTGCTCAATTCAGCTGATCAGGAAACAACGAGCTAATCTTTCTTTGTGTCCTACCGACTTCAATTCTAAACTTTCTTGTTTTAATTTAAATATTTGTCCATACATAACTAAAGATGAATTCTGAAAACGGATTTCTTAAAGTAGAGTAATTTAAAGTTGAAACTCTAAATAATTCTATAAAAGATAGAGTTTCAGTACGTAGATCATGCGAATGGAAAGGCTTACACATAAATGCACAAAGCACGAAAAAGAAATCGGACGATATCCAAATTATTTTAGATCAGATTCTTGCAATCTCCGAAAATTGGTTAACTAACAAACTTCCCTGGCTTTTGAAATAAAACACTACATTTCTCATCATGTGGAAAGAGAGCATTCAGGTGGAGGTGTTTTGCTTTATGTTTCACACAAATGGAAAAGCAATGCATAAAGGAAGTAAGTAAATCACTTGGCAGACAATTACGAAAGGAAATCTATGATACAAAATCATTACCATCTATAACCCACAGGAAAGTAACTCGCCAAATTTTATGTTCGATCTAGAAAATATCCTAAATTGTAGTTTAGGGCATTCTTCAATAATACTTGGCGATACAAATATAGACCTCCAGAAACAGAACTTTGTATGACAATTTAATAACTTATGGCTGCATAACCTGTAATGAAAAATACCCCACTCAAGTACGGAAAACAACTTCCACATTAATTGATCACATACTGGTCACAAACAGTAGAAACAATGTAATGTATTCAATATAACAAATAACTTAAGTGATCACCACCTACTGGCATGTGAAGTTTCTAGTGAAAAGTATGTTCCACAAGTACCAATAATCAAAGATAGAGGCAAGGAACTTGTAAATTACAACCAATTAAATCAGTATATCCTACAAAATAAGTTAACTGTGAGGAAATGGGCATAAACATCTACTACAATAAATTTATCGAGTATATTAGCAAAGGAATTGTGCTTAATTTCAATAAAAAGAAATAACCCCAAAGGCAGTCTCCTAGAATTACTAGCACTTATTCATATCAAAGACTCACTATTTTTGAAAACTAAAGTAAAAATCCGCTTTGCAGAAATAACTGAAGAATACAAAAGAATAAGTACTAAAAATAACCGTATTAAAAGGAGAGTTACAAAAAAGGTATTACAAACACAGATTACAGAATTTTATGAACCTAAAAGCAACATGGTATGATTCAATGAAGTGTTAAATAGAAAGCCTGGACATAAACATAAAATCAGCCATCTGGCGGTAAATGTCAGCATTACAAACACGGAGGGCATATGCAATAATCTAAATGAACTATATGTTAATGTAACTGAGAACATAAGAAAATGCCTTCCTGAAGATGAGCAAGTTCATAGCAGCACAACAGCTGAAAGTCAAACTAATAGTATTCTCATGTCTCCAACTGATGGATTTGAAGTGCTCAAAATTATTACTTTTCTAAGAAATAAAAATTGCTTGACAGAAGGTAAAATAACCAATGTTATTTTAAAAACCTGTGTTGAATGTTTAGTGCCATAAATTGTAGAAATTATTAACCATTCAATTCTCAGTGAGGAAATGACCCGTGCCAGAATTGTACTTATCTTTAAATCAGGAGATAATACAGATCCATCCAGTTACAGGCCAATTAGTATATTATATGCAGTTGGAAAACTCATAGAAACAATAGGAAACACTAAATTAGTAAATTTTTGTATGTAAAAGTGATTACATTGCCAATAATCAATATGGATTTCTCCCAAACAGAGGAACCAATAATGCCATATTTGATATAGTAATATATCTTCAAGAGATGTTAGATGAAAATAAATTAGCACCAGAGCTACTCATAGATCTTAAAAAAGCATTTGACCTGGTTGTCCACAAAATATTTCTGGACAGGTTAAAAATAGCAGGAATGAGGGATTTGGCACACAAATAGTAACAAAATGATTTATCAAACCGAACACGATACGTTATGAGTTATGACACTAAAATTTCTAAGTAACAAACAGAAACAGGAGTACTACAGGGCTCGGTACTAGGTCTTATTCTATACTTGATTTATATTAATGACATACAATCTTTAACACTAAAGAGAAAATGCAAATTATTTGCTGACGATATCCTAATACCTTACAAAAGACTAAGAGAAACACAAATTATGGAAGATTGTATTGTATTGTATTTATTCATGAACATAACAGGCGTTCAGACCCAAATACATGTTCACAATAAAATAATCCAACCTAAGCCCCACATTCACAACAATAAATAAAATAATCATAACACAAAAGAAAATAATAATAACTTAAAAACCAACTGGCCTACGGTTGATTCCCTCAAGGAACCGTTAGCCTTATCACATAAAAATATAAAATACCACTTTTCTTGACCCAATTCCTCATTGCTGGTCCCATACTACCCTACATAGAAAGGGAAAAGAAAAATCATACAATCAAGTCTCAACCCTGGTCTCCCTCCCACTTAACTTAAATACCACTTTTCTTTCAACACATTAATACTGCTCGTATTGCAACTTATCCTTATTTACTGATGCTTGATCTCATTTAAAACCCAAGCCACACTCAGCATTAAATTTGCTATCGCAACCATCACTCATTACGTGTCCTTGTGCATTCAGCACATACGTCATCTTCATTGTTCTCTAGCTTACTCACTGTCCAAACCATAATAACCAACATTCCGCAATTGCATTCCAATCCACCATACACTACATTTACCAACCCGCATTTACTCTTACAAAATCCACCTACTATACCAAAAAGGTAAAGAGAAATAATACAACACACGCCACCAAACCAAAATTTACAAAATGACACCACTTAATACAATTCCCCCTCCAACTCCAAAAATTTCAGCACTCATACTAAACACAAAGGCAATAATACCACCTCCCAACTCCAAAAATTTCAGCAATAAATAAAACCATCTCAATACCAAACCATCTTCGTCTACAAAAACCCAACACTCATATACCAACACCACATTTCATTTCAATAGATAATAAAATCACCTCTACAACTCCAAACATTCATCAATACACTACCATTTAATACCAACACATTACCTCCTATACCACCTCTCACTCTCCCTAATTCAGTAATCAATGATCCGATTACATCAACTTACTAATACCAAACACAAATACAATAATACCACTTCCCAACTCTAAAATAATTCAGCAATAAATAAACCATCTACATACCAACTCCCAGATTCAGATACCACCTCTTACCCACAATTTCCATCTCAGATCCACCTCATATACCTTCCACAAAACACCACCAAATCAAAATTCACAAAATCTAAAATTTACAAAATAACACCACTTCTCACCCCATTTCAACAATGGTCCTCAGTAACTTCCACCATTATATACTGCCACCTCTCCAACACCTCATTTCAGTAATATGACACATCATAACTTAATCATACCACATGATCATAAATACCAAGCCCTCAATATCTCTACATATCAGTTCTCCATCACCACATTTCAACTATCTTATACCACCACTTCTCCAATACCACATTTCAGCAGTAGCCCTCAATAACTTATCCATCTCCGCCCTTTCCAAGACCACATTTCAGCAATATAGCACCAGCCCACCTCATATACCACCTCTCCATCAAAAAAAAAAATTTCAGGAACAAATAATCAGATTAAATACCAAACCGTCTTCACTTACAACTTACTGATGAATACACCACCACTTCTTCAATACCACATTTCAACAATATAACACCTCCTAACTTAATCATAACACATAATCATAAATACCAAGCCCTCAATAACTTCCAACACCACATTTCAGCCCTATAACACATCGTAACTTACATACCACTTCTCCATCACCACATTTCAGCCTTCACAAATAAATACCATCATAACTTCCAACTCCACAAACACCACTTCCATCTCTTACTTCTTCAACCTCCACCATCCAAAACTCTGCTCCCTCTCAACACTCACTTATTTAGCAATAAATAAACATCATACCAAACACAAAAGCTATTACAACTACCATTCTATACCAACACCTCGCTTCATATACCACCTCTCAATCTCATACCACACACAAATACTATTGCCTCCACATATTCACCAAATAACACCTCTACTCAACACTACATTCTTACATCTAACAATCTCTATCTTCACAACTCACTATTGTTTTTTACTTCTAGTGACTACACCCCTCTCATTTCTACCTGTACCCCACATGTCAGTCAGATTTCTATACCTTCATGCTTTTCTACCACCTCTCTTAGCCGTCAACTCCTCACTATCTTCACTCTGTTGTGTACCTTTGCCTCCAACTTCAGCTCTCATCATCTCCGTAAATTTTCTGCCCTTGCCTCTTTCCCAACTCAGATCGAGATACCCCACGGTTGCCTCTGACGTCACCTTTTTACCCTGCCCTTACTTCACTGCTATCACTCCCCTGCCTTTCTTCTTCACTTCTTATGGTCACCTTCTCACTTGTCATCTCTTCCTGAACTTGGGCTTCTTCACTGTTTATGATCACATTTTCACTTGGCACCTCTCCCTGGCCCTCTGCACACTGTTACTGATATCTCGCCTCACTTCCTCACCTTTCGCTACACTACTCACTTTTTCTTCGTCTTCTTTTATCCTCCTGTCTAAGTTAATCAATCTATTCACAAACCAGATTTTCTTCCAATTTCTGCCTGCTACCACTAGTTCTTGCCCTTTAATAGTCACTCTCAACCCTTGATTTATTGCACAAATCTTGTGTTTTCTGAGTATTTTCTCATTCCTAATCGCCTCCCATCCCACGTCTCTCTTGATCCATATTTTCTCTCTCTGCACATTACTCGCATTTCTTATCACAGCATCAGCCATCAACGTAGAAAACAGTTCTAGTTTGATAGGCCTGTTGCCCCTAATTTTTCCCACCCTCTGCACATCGTCTATATCTACTTCACTAAAATTAAGTTTCAATTTCCCCTGTATTAAGTCCACTACTTTATAAGTTGTAAGTACTTTGTCTTCTCTCAACTCCTCAGTCAAACCATATATAAATAAGCACTTCTTTCTTCGATATAAAGTATTGGCTTCCACTTCTACTTTCAGCTTCAAGTTCTCCTCTTCTAATCGTCTTATTTTTTACCTTAATGTTACAACTTCTTCGGTGTTATGTCTCACTTGTGCTCTTATATCTTCCGTTTTTTCTCTTAACCATACCTTCATTTTTCCCAACTCCCTGGTTTGTTCTTTAATCATATTTTTAATTTGCTCAAAAGGGCCAACTTCTTCCACCACCTCTTTTACGGCTCTTTTGAATGCGTCCATATTTTCCCATTCCTCATTTCTACTAGAGGTCGGGCCTGGGTTCAGCTCGACCCCCCCTGCCATCTTCCTACCGTCGCCCTGTACTGCTCTACACTAATCATTGTCGGCACACTTCTCCACAACCTTCCTGCACTCGGCACTTTCACCCTCACCTCCCACTCCCGGGACCCTCCACTCAATGCGACCTCACTTGTCCGTGGCTTAGGCAAGACTGTGAATTATGGAAGATGTAAATTGTGACTTGAATACGTTATTGGATTGGGCTATATCTCAATTAATGATCATAAATGTGACTAAAACAAAATACTTATCCTTTCATAAAACAGCCCATAAGATCACAGCAGCTAACACTGTTACTTTAAAGGACCAAGTAATAGAGAGAATCAACTCAGCTATGTACGTTGGTATATTATTAGACTCACCACTTTCCTGGAAAAACCAAACTGATTATGTAATCAGCAATGTTACCCCTTTGATAGGAATAATTCACTGATTAAGATACAGTAATTTCTCTCACCAACCAAGTGTATATATTATGCAATCCAACATACATAAGCTTTATTTGGAAAAGATGTAGGAAACATTACGTTAATAATTTGGAAATCCTACAAAAAGGGCCATCAAAATCATGTATGATTCCCCTTTCTCAAACTGTCACATTAAGTTTTACCAGTGTCAAATATCCTGCCATTCCATAAACAAATTGCATTTTCATCATCAGTCTTTAGTCTTTACTTGTAAACTAGACAGGAAATTAACTCACTCTGTTGTTATCTTCTCCCATTTTAGTAAAATTCACAGATATGAAACTAGAGGATCATTAAGAATATATCCCTCTCACTCCAAGCCAGAAAAGTTTGGAGTGAAAGGCATAGAATCATCAATGATTAGGGAATATAATGTAGTACCTCCTGTTATTAAAAAATTCTAAATCAGTTAAATGTTTAAGAAAAAACTGGAGGAATATTACTCTCATACAGATATCTTAATACACTGACTGTGACAATACAACACCACGGAGGAGTGGTTCGAAACGGATAAAAGTTGGGGAAAAAACAGAGACGGCACGGATGAATAATTGATGTTTATTTCAAACTGATATGCAGGTTACACAATGCGCACGGCATCGACTCAGTAGGATGTAGGACCACCGCGATCAGTGATGCACGCAGAAACACGTCGAGGTACAGAGTCAATAAAAGTGCGGATGGTGTCCTGAGGGATGGTTCTCCATTCTCTGTCAACCATTTGCCACAGTTGGTCATCCGTACGAGGCTGGGGCAGAGTTTGCAAATGGCGTCCAATGAGATCCCACACGTGTTCGATTGGTGAGAGATCCAGAGAGTACGCTGGCCATGGAAGCATCTGTACACCTCGTAGAGCCTGTTGGGAGATGCGAGCAGTGTGTGGGCGGGCATTATCCTGCTGAAACAGAGCATTGGGCAACCCCTGAAGGTACGGGAGTGCCACTGGCCGCAGCACATGCTGCACGTAGCGATGGGCATTTAACGTGCCTTGAAAACGCACTAGAGGTGACGTGGAATCATACGCAATAGCGCCCCAAACCATGATGCCGCGTTCTCTAGTGGTAGGGCGCTACACAGTTACTGCCGGATTTGACCTTTCTCCACGCTGATGCCACACTCGTCTGCGGTGACTATCACTGACAGAACAGAAGCGTGACTCATCGGAGAACACGACGTTCCGCCATTCCCTCATCCAAGTCGCTCTAGCCCGGCACCATGCCAGGCGTGCAGGCCTCCTTCAACCAATCGACGGGAAATTGTTCTGGTCGATATTGGAACAGTCAGGGTGTCTTGCACATGCTGAAGAATGGCGGATGACGTGGCGTGCGGGGCTGCCACCGCTTGGTGGCGGATGCGCCGATCCTCGCGTGCTGACGTCACTCGGGCTGCGCCTGGACCCCTCACACGTGCCATATGTCCCTGCGCCAACCATCTTCACCACAGGCGCTGCACCGTGGACACATCCCTATGGGTATCGGCTGCGATTTGACGAAGCGACCAACCTGCCCTTCTCAGCCCGATAACCATACCCCTCGTAAAGTCGTCTGTCTGCTGGAAATGCCTCCGTTGACGGCGGCCTGGCATTCTTAGCTATACACGTGTCCTGTGGCACACGACAACACGTTCTACAATGACTGTCGGCTGAGAAATCACGGTACGAAGTGGGCCATTAGCCAACGCTGTGTCCCATTTATCGTTCGCTACGTGCGCAGCACAGCGGCGCATTTCACATCATGAGCATACCTCAGTGACGTCAGTCTACCCTGCAATTGGCATAACGTTCTGACCACTCCTTCTTGGTGTTGCATTTGCTCTGTCAGTCAGTGTATAACCTTTATATAACTTATTTTCATTAATACATTAATTTATTGTCCATATTTAATATTTTATAGCCATGCAATATCTGAATATACCTCTGAAACACTATGATGTTAACATGGTGAAAAACAACACCTATGTCTTAATTATCCAAAAATGTACTTGTCACTTTACTTCTTCCACTAGAGGCCAAGTTACCAGAGAAATATTCTTCCCTGAGGTTTGCAACCGCCTACAAATTAACATGTTGGTGCCAAGCTTTGAAATTACTCAATTTTTGACTGGTCATGGCAAATTTGTTTACTGTTTTCATCGATTCAGAATTAATCGTCCTGATGGCTACGTGTTCGTTTGTGGATCCTTACAAACGGTGTATCACCTATTGTTTGAATGTGCTGCACTTGAAAGAAGAGGGCACGACTTGAACTCTCATTTGAATTATTGCAACGTCGCATTATCAAAACCCCTGTATCATTTGTTTAGGAAGCCATGCTGTTACATATGTTTTATCCTCTTCAGTCCCAGGAGACAAAAATTTGGATTTTGACAGTGATATTCACTAGAGTGGATAACAGGGAATCAGAGATGTTGAGAAAAATTCCAGAAAAAATATTCTACTGATAGGGTGTCCAAAATTGATGGTGTACATATGTACACCTCAGGTTTTTATTACATAAAAAAAATTTAACAAAATTATACATATACCTTATTAATGTTGAAAAGTATGGTACATTTACACCCAGATTAAATCACAAAATTACATAAATGCCTTAAACTAAAAATAGAAGGTATAAATCTGACATGAGAACTTTATGTAATAATAAGCAAGATGTTCCTCAATAACCATGATGTCAGTGTCCAAACCAACCTATAACTCTAAAAATACTTGAAAAATGCAAGCATACTGTACATATTACATTGTAATTACATGCCCAATCATTACTTAACATGGTATTTCATGAAACAGTTGTTCTTGAGGACACACAAGTACATATTGCATTTCACACACATGATTCTTGATTTGGACTTGCATCCTGGGAACCTACACTTGGATGGAAAGCTGTCATTTGAATACTTGGGAAAATGTCCGTACATATCAAATCTGACTTCCGGAATAGGCTGCGATATCACTTTACGGTATTTAGAGGCTGGTTCTTGTTCTTCCTGTTCCCTTTGTGCATCATCCTCAATGCCAACAGTGTGCAGTCCTCTCGGTGAGTGTCTGACTGACTGTGAAATTGTTTCAGATCTAATCAGGGCATTAGCTGCATGGAGACGGTATTGTAGGAGGCTCATTTGTTTTCTCTTAGGGATATCTGATTTCCAGCAGGCCCTTCTGTACATTAACCAGCCGTTGACAAGGACAAAGTCTACAAAATGGTTGAAGACTCGTACTGTCCATCTTTTTGTTCGTACAGTACATCTATAGTATGCCAATAATCTGTCGCAGAGGTCAGTTCCCCTCATGTTTGGGTTATAACTCCTTGTTACTGCTGGCTGTGGTACCTCAATTTTCTTTTTTTCCTGTTTGGACCAACGCATGCATGTGGCCTGTGGCTCACTTCCAACACAAGTTGACAAAAATGTAACACATTTGTTGTCTTTCCATTTCAGAACACAAACTTTTCCATCTTCCCTAACTTTCTCATCCCACTCCCCTCTTTGAAACTGTTTGTCACCTTTCAGCTTACTAACCACAGGCCCAATTCTGTTTTTCAAGACAGTTCCTGTTTGATGAATGCCATTACTCATCAAGAACTCTGCACACTTCATACTGGTAAAGAAACGATCAGTGTAAATGACATGATGTCCATCCTTTGGCACTTTCACACTTAACAGTTTCACAATGCTGCCACCCAAACCAAGCTCTTTCATGTCATTTTCACAAACAGTTCCTCTCCCCTGATATATACAAAAGTCTAATACTAATCCATCTCTAGCTGCCAAGACAAAATTTTTAAGTCCAACTGGGTTAGGTTTTGAGGGGACAAACTGGCGAAAACTACACCTTCCTGTTCATCAATCGACAGATGTGCAGGCCTTGGTAACGTCAGACACTTATCCCTAACAATATTTATCATTGGCCTAATTTTCCACAGTTTATCAGACAGGTCATGCTCAGCTAGGTTGTCTGTGAAATGCAGGTAATTCCTGAGTTCAAAATACCTATCTCGAGGCATACATTCTGAAATTAAAGGCACTTTTAATTCCCTGCTCCAGTATAGTTTTCCCTGTGGTAGCTTCAGAGTACCCATCAAAATCTGAATCCCTGTAAACTGTAGTAATTCTACAGCTGTGGTCTGAACAGAACGCAAGTCACGTTTTTGCACTGAATACAGGTTTGTTTGCTCAGCCAACAATTCCCAAAAAGCAGTTGGCAGATATTCATGAAAGGCCTCTTGTACTCCTTTAGGACCATTTTCATGGACCTCCAGTTCCTCTTCAAATTCAGGCCCCTTTCTCTCCATTCTGAAAAACATTCCAAATTAGTGTGAATTAACATCCATTTATGAAACGTAAATTAGGCCTACACTCATTTTGTATTTACAAGTACATGCGCATGCTTTACATAATGGGAAGAGTTCCTTCAATATAAAAATATAGAATATTTTGAACATACATTGATGTTTTCCACTTCATCAAACGGGTGTTTACTTGCAGTGGTGTAGTAGCAGCTGTTAAATGTACATTATCTTCATTTTCTGATTCAGAGTCAGTGGATGAGTTTTCTATAATTGCTGTCTCAAATAACTCATCATCTGTGTCCGACAGTTCGGCATCACTGTTATTCAGTAAATCTACTAATGCCTGTAAATGTAAAACACTGGTTAATGATGCAGAAAACATAGGAAAAAATTATAACCTCAAAGAGGGAGAATATTGTTGTAGGGACCTGAGGTGCACAAATGTACACCTCATTTTTACCGGATAAAAACATACCAAAATAATAACTTCAACACATTAAATACTATGTGTTTTCAATTCTTAAATATAACTGAACGTATTCCAATAGTTATTTCATTTATATGCCGTTAAATATAATTTTTACCGGTACTTACTTCTCTTGCTGTGCTCTCTAGCAGCCATATTGGTCAAATGTAAAATTCCATGTGGTCTGGCTCACAGCTGAACCGGAATATAGTGCTCCTAGTGGTTTTATTTGGAACTAATAAGGTAAACATACGTGTGGCATACGGCACAAACATAAAAATCTAACCTCAATGTGTCGAAATAAAATAAAAATTGAAGGTGTACATATGTACACTTCTGGACTCAAGAGGTTATTAACTTCATCCACTTCATTTTCTGTGGATTAGATACATGAATTCTTTCCCATTGTAAAACTGAATATGTATTTGACTACAACCCTAGTATATTATATAAATTAGGGTTCCAAACTGCTTTGGATATTCAATAATAATAATAATAATAATAATAATAATAATAATAATAATAATAATAATAATACTGAAAAAGCTGTAGTATATGAAATGTAATTATTATGTCGCCTTAAGCAAATTATGTACCATACAGTTCCTAACACGAGGTAGAGTCTCAAGGGAAATGTTGTCACAAATAAATAAATAAATGTTAGGATCCAGATACCCCCGAATCGTCAAAGCACAGTGAATATTATATGGACGGAAAAGTTATAAACTACATTACAAATAATTCAGTTATTATCTACCGGTATTAAATGTTCATAAAATTATTAGAAAGGGCAGGCAAAACAATATGCTATGACAGGGGTATGAGCTATTTATAGCAAATGCTGTGGAGCAGCACAGGGGTAGACCTTCCCCGGCACGTCTTCATGTCAGTGAACAGGACCTTTCTTCACCGACGGTTAACTGGCTCCGCCATCCATTTTCTTGTGACCTCTAATGGCTAAACAGAAACTAATTTCTGAATATATTTTGTTGTTGTAGTTAGTAAACCTTATTTTCTGATGATTTTTCCTTTATGTACTGAAGCTGTCAACACTTCACCTGATTTCTCTCCTACAGTAATCTGCCCCTCTCACGCCAATAACTATGTTCTCTAGCCAATCAAACTCTGGTGTGTGAATGGAATTTTAGCCTGTCTGTGCTCTGTACTTTAATTTAGTTCGAAACTTTCCCATATGGAAATATTTACAGAGGACACTTTAGGGCCATCTCATCTGAATTTCTCGGACTACCGAGACTGCGACTCGATGGAGGCCAGAGAGGGCCAGGAGGCAGGGTGCGGCTGGCGAGAAGAATATCCAGCGCTAAAAGTTAATGGAAGAATTTATCTGAACATGTCATAATACTGAAACAAAGAATCATGTACTGAGTGACCAAAAGTCAAGGGGAGGGGTGTCCCATTAGAATATGTGCCGTGTATGACGCCGGAATGTTACAACTGGCTGCGGGGAAGCTGAGAATTCCATCACAGACACCAGAGTCGTGATGATGGCTACACTTCACGAGTTAATCTATTTGGACATATTACAGTGTTCAGGGTGAATCTTCAGTACCATAGAGATAATGTTACCATCCGCATTAACCGCCGCACAGGAAGACCAGAGGTGTTTCATGGACGGACATCACGACGCCTCCGCAGAACTATACCGGGCGCTCGACAGGCTACTGATAGTCACCTCACTGCCTAGTTGAATACTGGGAGTCGGGAACCCTTTTCTACCAGGACTGTAAGGAGGCAACTGCACCGCATAAGCTTTACCAGCAGATGAGCAACTCGTGTCCCTTTGCTGATAACTCAACACAGAGTTCAACGACGTGCATGGACCCGCGAACATCTGCAATGGACCATGGAGGAGTGGTGGGGTGTGGTATGGTCTGATGAATACTGGTTCCGGTTACATGGAGTTGATGGGTGCATGAGAGTTTGGTGTGTGACCCATGAAGCTATAGATCTTCCGTGTCAACAAAGTTTTGTCTAGGCGTGAGGTGGTTCAGTTCTGCTATGGGCACAGTTCTCATGGTCGCAATTAGGCCCCAATGTTGGGCTGCACAGAGTACTGACAGGTGCGCATTATGTGGACATTCCTTGAGACCATCTGCATCCTTATCTGGCCCTACAGTACCCTGATGGAGACGCCATGTTTCAGCAGGACAATGTGCCATATCACCAACCTCTGGTGCTATATAGGTGGTTAGAAAAGCTTTTGCAGTGAAGTATGACCATGGATTGGCCTCCACATCCCCAGGTCTTAATCCAACTGAGCATTTATGGGATGTTGTCGATGATGGTGTACACTCTATGAACCCCACACCAACTACACAAAACCACTTGTGGGTAGCAGTGCAAGATGTGTGGGTCCAGATCCCTCCAAAACGATTCCAATACCTTCTATAGAGAGAGATCTGCTGTTTTGAAGGCTCGCAGAGGTGCAACTCGTTATTGATATCACATTCAGTGTCTTCCCATGACTTCTGGCCACTCACTGTATTTAACCAACCCACGGCGTAGTCTATGATGATCCAGTCCAAGTAGCGGAGCAGAGCTGAAACTGTGTCATGTATACGGACTCGTATGATCAACTGTCTACGAGGTAACGAATAGACCCAAGTACACCGTGAGCCTATGCACGTTGCCAGTCCATGGCCTTCAGAAGCAAGCCACCAGGTGGGTGTCAAATACACAATAGGAACTCTTAGATAGTATGTTAGCAATTCAAGATATCAGACGAAGGTAGGGATTAATAAGGTTCACTTTTTATAAGATAATCATGGTAATTGTAGAAGGAAGTTGACACAAATATCAAGTAAAAGTTACATGATTGAAAATCGTTGAGGATAACAATTGTTACGCCTCAACTGAGTTACATAGTAACTGAGGTTTTCACGGCTGGTGCTACAAATTATGTCAGTGTTTTCCGGGCTCTTAGGCCATTGTCAGGAGCGTGTGATGGTTCCAACGTTTCGCTGAAGATTGCATTTGTCATTGTCAAGTGTTCTGACTGACTTTCATAGCTGCGAAGTAATCAATGGAATGAAGTGGTGTTGTAAATCCACCTCATTATGTAGTGCAAGCTATGGTGCGCTGCGTGTCTATTGGTCCGCCTTGCTGGGGGGGGGGAGGGGGCGATTGTTGATTGACTGTCCTTCGGCCAAAGGTTCAAGCATTAAGGAGCCGGATATACATTGATCTGCCATAGCAGAAACACGCAACTGTTCATCCATTGCTTTTTCTCTTCTGCCTTGGCCATCATGTCCTTCAAGATTTAACCTGTTGACGATTGAACGTAAGGACAGTCAATAGCATGCGCTCAGCATTTGCCATTTGGCCCCACACGAGGAAACACGGCATTTGATGTTTTAGACTAGCACTAAGAACTTTATTTCTTACTGGTGTAATATGAAGTCTGGATGCGCTTTTTGGAACTTTTTCAGTTATTTGAGTAGTGTCGCTGTACAAATCCTAGTTCTGTATGGTGGTGGTCTCTGACAGGAAGGTGTATACTCCGTGTAGTGTAAGGATTTGGCATGCCGTTAGCCTAAAGGCTACAGCAGTGTTACGACTGGCACCGATGTGGATAGTAGTTTGTGCTCTTCGTGGCTATACATATTTTTGGATTTCGTAAATATAACTGTGCATGTTTCTTGTTTTGTAAATTACAAGTGACGCTATGGAGTTTCTGGACACAAGTGATGATATTATAGATGAACTAAATAGAGATTTTGGTGAAGGCTATATATTAACAAATTTTTAAATGACAGTGTTTTCCTCATTCAAAATGTGTTTTGAAGTGTCACAAAGTCTTCTAATGTAGTAATAAATCAATTTATTGTATTTTTTAATTTCTCACTCCCCAGAGGCTGTTTACCGGTCAAATACGTACTCGGATGCGGCCGGCATTATTGTACGGGATATTTCGCGAACTACTCAAGAGGTTATGGTATTCAGGACTGAAAACCAGTCTTTGTTTACCCGATCAAATTCGCCCGTATGGTTGAAGCTGTTGCTGAACTTCAGAATTTGATTGGCTTCCCTCTGTAGCCAGGCGTGATAAGATACAGCAGTTGATAGTACTGAGTGGTGCTGTACTGTATGTAATGGCCCACTAGTAGTGAGTGTTCAGCGACTGATGATCTATATGCTTGTCCCAGCTGGCTATGTCTGTTTTGCTCTTTCAATCGTGTGGCATTACTGCATTTTGTAATGACGATATATACCTGGTCGCAGCTCCACAGGATCTTGTAGACACCTGCTGTGGAGGGAAGTTGGCATTTGTCTCTGGGGGACCTAAGTAGCTCCTGGATTTCTTTCACTGACCTATATATTGTTTTTACCTCATGGGATTCAAAAGTGAATTAATAGATGAGAAGGAAGGTAGATCCTGCGGGGAAAATGCAATTGATCTCTCCCAAAAGGTATATTAGAGGTTTTCCATCCCTGTATGATAAACGTTTCATTCCTCAGGACCGATAACGTGTGGTAAACGCCCTCTAGGAGACGTTACTGGTATGGGCTGGGGAGTGGAAATTCAATACACTTTCATCCCGGTCCACCATCGCGCAAAAAATTTGACTCATTTTAATCGTAAGTATTACAAGTGTCTGACATGGCTTTAGAAGATATTTCCACAAATGGAAAATTTTTGTTCAAGGGTACGCGTATCGTTACATACCGTACAAAAGAAGCACCAATCTAATAGACAAGCAGTAGGTTCTATTTAAGATAAGACTGCTAACGCAGGTAACAATCGGAGGGATGTTATCAAGAGTTTTCATAATACGAAAGTTCTCAAGAGTGACTCAAGTTGTGTTTTTCACGCGCAGACCTCTTACTAAAAGTTCTGTTGCAGTAATTGCAACTATAGCGACGATTTTCAGAATGAACAAACATGTGTGATCGAAGAGTTGATTTCACAGCAAATGTACTATTGCAAACAGGACAGGCATGAGGACGTACACCAGAGTGAATTAACAAGTGCGAACGAAGGTAAGATTTACGAGCAAATGCAGTGTTGCATATATCACACGTAAATGGACGTACGTTAGAGTGAGTAAGCATGTGCATCTGTAGAGAAGAATTTTGCGAGAATGCACTTTTGCAAATCTTACAGCGATAAGGCCGAACCCCAGAGTGTATCACAGAATGTATACGAAGATGTGATCTCCTGGTAAACCTGCTATTGCATGCATTACAAGAAAAAGGTTTTGCGCCAGAGTGAATTCGCAAATGACTATGAAGTGCATTCTTCAGAGAGAAAGACATATTGCAAATAGTACAACTAAACGGACGTTCCACAGAATGAGTTACTTCATGTTGCTTTAGAATGTCTTTCCTGGTGAACGTAGCATTGCATACAGTACATTGGTACGGTCTTTCTTCAGTGTGATATAACACATGGCGTTTCAGCATAAGTTTTGTTTTGAAGGACTTGCAACACCGATCGCAGGAATGGAGTATACCCTTGATGAATACTGTTTCGTTTCCCACTCTGAAACACAAAAAAACCATTCATGCGAATCTCAAGATAGTATAGTCTAGAATCCTGAAGAAAAATCACCACAGTTACCAACATGTTTCTTTACATATTACAATATAATTGTTTAAATGCAAAATCCTTAATAACTGAGAATTTAATCCTTTTGTGTAAACACATTTGTGCATTTACTCTTAATGTGTAGATAAACCGTAGCATTAATTAAGAAATTCCTGCTTCAAGGCATATTGAATTGGAATTAGGGATACTAAAGAAAACAGCTACAACTGATTGCTGACGTTCCCAGTGATAAATGCTGCACAAAATTGAATAGCTCGGTATGTTTGGTACAGAATGGAATTCCTATTGTGACATACCAATACACTGAAGAGTCTTCAGCCCACAGGTAATCACTTTCTCTATACAACTACGAATTTGCCCTAAGAGAACTCTGAGTCTTACATCATTAGGTATTACAGTTTATAAAATAATTTGGGCAAAGCAGCATGATTAGGTTGACCCAGAGAGAATACGACAAGAGCCATCATTTAAGGCATTTGAGAACTGCAGTAACAAGTCTCTTAAAGGAAAGGGAGTAATCCTTAAGTAACACAGTAGCCAGCAAATGGATTATGGACCAAACAGGCTTGACATTTTGTGAGTGGAGAAGGGCAATGAAGACCACTGCTAATTTGTAAACCGTAGGTTCCTTACTGGGCAGATCTCAGGACAGTAGCCTCTGTTGGTGCAGTCACAGAGAGGTAAAAACGCTTGCACATATCCTTGATTCCGGCCCAAATGGTGAACTGCTGTGCTATCCTCGCACTCATGACATGGGGCTCCTGACTGCCAACAGTTTAAGACTAACAGGTTATACATCTCTCAGTGATGGGCACAACAGATGAATGGACATCATAGCCACTGACTCTCATTTATCAGTAGGATACATAATTAACCAGACTAACTGTTTCAAGACAAATGAAGACAAGTTTGAAGAAGTTGATCTAATAAAAGATTAATTTATGAAATCTTAGTTCCTTACTACAAAAATACAAGCCTTAGTCTATAAGATTCACTGGCCTCATAATCAGCCGCTCATGGACTTCTTAAAGAGATTTGCACTTTGCACTGATTTTCTCCACTCAATTGTGACACCTGGATGAAAGGGGTCAATAGCCATCTCTTCAGAAACCACACCAATAGACATTAACCACCACAATGAACTAACCCTGTTTTATATTTAAAAATCCCTTACTGAAGTAACATATTAGTTGTCACTCTTCATCCTTGTGGCAGCTTGCAAAATAACATTTTAGGAAGATAGCTGATATATACATACTTCAAATTATTTAGTAATTACCTGGAGGAAAGAGTAATCTTGAAACAGTGAAGCCAAAATCAGTCATAAAATGTTCATATCAGAGAGATCATGACATTAATATTTCTACAGCATTTGGTAAAAACCGGATAGGTCCACTTTTGGTCCAAAATGAGATAAGTGCACCAAGCGATCACTTATGATAAGTGATCTTGTGAATGGCGCCATTATCACCCATTTAATTTTTGAGGTAAGTCAGTTATGCATTTCTACGGGTAATTCAACTTACTTGATGTTGGCAAGGCAAAGGTATAAGTCTGGTTACATTGTTTTATCCCTTGCAAATCATTATTGTAGTGGCTGTTAGAACCGGATAAGATTACTTGTATGGTCCATTAAGCTACACAGCATTAAGTAATGACTAATAACAAACGGAAATCAAAATATACTAATATTGTAACTGAACAGTAGAGGGAATAGACAGTTTAATATTCATGTTAAATCTGTTCAGGCACTTTATAAATCCAGGCTTTGATCTTCGCCCATTGGTCCTTCATTTGTTTCCGGTGTTGCATTTTTCATTCTTCTGTCCAGGTCATTCCCGCCTTCAACTTTGGCCTCTCTTGAAATCCCTGGTGGCTTTTAGTTAAGTACAATTGTTATTATTAATGCAATATTTTACAAGATCAGACAATGAACTGAAAATTGTGACTTACCTCAAAAATTACATGGGTGATAATGGCGCCATTTTCCACAAGATCACTTATCATAAGTGATCGCTTCATGCACTTAACTCATTCTGGACCAAAAGTGGACTTACCCGCTTTTTACCAAATGCTATAGAAATATTAATGTCATGATCACTCTGATATGAACATTTTATTACTGACTTTACCTTCACTGTTTCAAGATTACTCTTTACTCCAGGTAATTACTAAATAACTTGAAGTATATATGACTTTTGTAAGCTGTGACAGTCATTACTGTCGACAGAGAACAACAAAATGTTTCTATCCCAGTACTGGAGCATTAGTAATACGCGGATTGGAGCAAAAGTCATGGCAACTTTTTCTTGTAGGTATGTGAACAGATCAAAAACGTATATGTATCGTGTGAAAGTTCTGCAGGCATAGTGTGTATGCAGAACAACAGATGGCTCTGTGATAGCTGGTAGTAGCACAGCGAGGGCTATGAAATCAGTCAGTTGGTGAGTGTCGTGTGAGATGGAAGTAACATGTGTTGAGCAGCGCGCTTACATCAAAATGGCTGTTCTACAAGGGAGAAATGCGATGGAATGTCACAGTGAATTAGTGGAAGCACTTGGGAATAATGCCCTACCATACCTACAGCAGCACGGTGGGTGGGAAAGTTTCAGCATGTACGTGTGTCAACCAGTGATGAGCAACGTTCGGGATGACCTGTCAGTGTGCGGACCGACGTGGCAAGTGCCGTCATCGAGCAGCTCCTGGATGAAGACAGACTGTGGTTGCTACTGGAGTTAGAGAGGGCAAGTGGCATCGAGAAACGCACCGTCCACAGGATATTGCGTAATGAGCTGCAACTGCGCAAAATCACATCGCGGTGGGTACCGCAAGTACTGACGGAAGTTCAAAGGTGAGTGCGCTATGGAATATGCTCCGACCACCTTACACGCAGTCAAATTGATGGTGATCGTTGCGTATGACATCAGGGGTGTCATTGTTTGCCACTTTGTTCCATATGGCAAAACAGTGACCACACAGTCCTACAGGGACTTCCTAGTGCGACACGAATGACGTGTAGGGCAGCTACTGCGACGTTGGGGATGGGAAGAATTGGAGCACTGACAGCACTCTCCCGAAATTTCGCCGTGTGAATTTGATCTCATTAGAAAGATTAAGGAAGCATTACGTGGTAGGTGGTTTGCAACATGGAAGGACATTGCTAATGCTCTGCGCCAACAGGCGACCCGATTCACACATGGTGCGGCAAATGCTGAGGCAGATGGTATTCAATGCCTCCCACATTGTTGGCAGCGTGTGGTGTCAGTAGCAGGGGACTACTTTGAGTGTCTCTAGGCCCAGGCTTGTCATGTCAAATTTATGTGTACTGTGTTGTCATTCTTTTGCACCGGGAAGGCCATATTGCCCTGTATACTACAGTAATAAATTAGTGTGTTACGATATTTCAGTGCTATTCATTGTCCACACGTATAGTTAACACCTTGTCCTTTTGTCTGTATATGTCCCATTTTCCAACCAGACTGGTATCTTCAAGAAAAAAAATAGTTGCCATTACTTTTCCCCCAACCCTCGTATGTACGATTTGTATTAACAGTGTACAGATAATCTAGTGTCCTTGAGCATGTATACTAAATGCTTCCATGAGTTGGATCTGATTTTAAGAAGCCTAAACAAGACACGTGTCACAAGTGTGATTTAATTAACACGAAAATGAGCTCATTGTCTGAGGATGCCTAAGAAGAGCTTATCAAAGAACGTGATGCCAACAACAGGGCTGCAGAAGCAGCTTATAATGCAAAACGCCAGTACAAAGGGGCAGCCCTATTGGATGAAAAGAAACGAATTTTTACCTCCAAACGTCAGCAATGCCTTCCCACGCTATTTCTAAATATGTCAGTATCATACTACAAACGGCAATTACGGGCATTTAACTTAATCATACATGACTTGAAAACAAACATAGCAGCATTTTCACATGGGATGAATATGTTTCTGGAAGGGGTGGAAATCAAATTGCCTCCTGTATATACACATTCTTATTCCAATTGCCTGACCATATTCAATTTGTGGTATTTTATTCAAACTGTTCTGGTGGGCAAAATAGAAACTGCGTTGTAGCCGTAATGCTCGCATATGTGATGCAGACTAATGACCACATACAAGAAATACAACACAAAATCCTGGTAAGTGGACATACCCACAAGAAATGTGATGCAGATGATGTAATAATTGAGAAGGAAAGGAAGAAAACTGGGATGAAGATCAACTACCTGAATGACTGGTAAAAGTTAATGAGGTCATACAAAGGCAACTATCTGTTCCATGTGTTTGTTATGGAAAGAAAATATTTCCCAGATTTCTCAACCCTCCCGAAGACAATGGGCCCATTCCAAATGAAAAATGTTGATTCAGAGGGAAATAAATTTATCTCGCACTCAACACATTGACTGAAGTATGTTAAGGAGCCAATACAGTATGTACTCGCTTCGGCGGTACATATACTAAAATTGGAACGATACAGAGAAGATTGGCATGGCCCCTGTGCAACGATGACACGCAAAATCGAGAAGCGTTCCACATTTTTGACTTGTCATAATCAGAGTTCCAATACATGCACAGATTATAAGTTCAACTTGATTGATAGACTCAGTGTCTGTTTTAAAGACTTTGTTATACATTAGAGTTCACACGCGCACGATTTATAAGTTTAACACGACCGTCAGAGTTTAAGTCCCACACGAAGACTTTGAATCATTCAAAGTTAGACTCTGTCAGTACTTCGACGAACGCTGCAGCGTGGAGAGTCAGGCTGGACACCCACCTATGATTGTCTGATCGGGTCTAGTGAGTTCAGCTTATATTCAGTTTGGGGCTCCTACGTCATCAGATAACATGATCTCTTTGAAGTTGATTATCTCGCGAATCCCTCAACGGATTTTCTTGAGATTCACAATTTGATACATTTATGTTATCCTCTTCAAAATGACATATCGCTCAAGTCACTGCTATTATTATTGTACAATTTTAATTTTTTTCAAATCGAATGTTCGCGAAGGGGTCACGTTCATATCAACAACATACCAGGTAATGCAGACTACACGTGGCGTCAAGCGGATAGTCTTATCTTGTCCCTGCAGCTACGTCACACACACAGCTGGCGTCGGTTCGCCTGCTCGCTTCTCCTAACGTAAAGAAGCCAAGTTCGCTCTGAATGTCTTCCGTGATGATGAAGTACAATTAATAGTAAAAAATACGGCGTGTACTGGTCGTAACTGGTGCAAATGTAAGTATTTTTCCTTAATTTTTTAAAAATTGTAATTTTAAATTTGCTAGCGTATTATTTCTTTAACTAACTTTGTTCCAAATTATCTTGTCTTCTTTAGTTGGATTGTTTTTTCTTTACTAGGTCTGTGTTTGTCTTGGTGTTTTAGCTTTGTGCATTATCAGACTTTTGACTACCAACTGAGGAAAGTTTCATTTATGAGCCACTCTTGATTTTTCTTGCAAAATACTATCTGCAATTAAACGTGAAAAGTACTAAATAGGTGGTTTTATATTAAATTATCCTTGATATCTATGTCTAACGTCATCTTCAATACGGAACAATAATGAGAGTTACTTGTAACATACCATACATTATTCCCAAGTCAGCCCAAAGTTCACAATATTTTCATAACAGTGCTCCTTTGTTGGAAATCACCCAGAACCAATAGTGCTGCTCTCCAGTTCTCGTATCAAACAGTCCTGGTGAGGGTCCCATACACCAGTAACTGCAGTCCTAACAAAGACCATTACTCCAATGGAGGAAGATCATTTCTTATGTTAACACCTGGGTACTTACGGTGTTTCCCATCAGGTACTATCATCCCATAAACACCAAACAAAGAGGTGAAACATACAACTTGACTTTTCATCCAATTTACATTCATATCATTGTCTGCTGTCCATCTCACAACCTCGCAATCCTGCAACACATTTACTACTATGTACAGTATAGCCTTATCTGTGATTCCAGTTTTTTACTCGTATCATTTATAAACTACACTCTATCAAACTGTTCAGTAATTTTGCAAACACATCTAATATAATCAAAAAGAATGCCTTCCCTGAGCTTTCAAACAACAAACTGGCCTGTAAATATCTGATTCATGTGTCACCCCTTTCCTTGTACACTGGAGTTGCTATTGGCATTGTTCTTTCATGCAAACAGTTATCAAATAAGAATTTCAGGTATGGCACTATATCTCAACCTTGAATATATTCCCAGAAATCTTATAAATTCTAACTTTCAACTTTTGTACCTTTATATAAATATACACTAGAGTCCTGTTAATCTGAATGCCGTTAATCCAAAAGTATGCTTAGTCCAAACTGAAATATTCAATTTTTAAAAAATTCTTCATATTGAAATGAAAGAAAATTTTATAGAGTATAGATTTACTTGGATTTCATTAGTCATATTTTACTAGAATAACTTAATGTAAACATAATTACACATCATAAACCATCAATCACTGGTCATTTATCTTTACAGACTCTGTTAGTTTCTTTTGCCATAGTGTTTGGAACCTACTCGAAGATGCAGTGTTATTAAATGAACATCGCAAGCACAATTCACAATGCAAAAGTCTTTCCGCAGTTTTAGGAGACAAGTTTTAACCTGGTTTTAGTAGTTTTCTCCTCTACAGGTTCTTAACTAATACAGTATTTTATTAATGTAACTGCTAAAGAGTGGACATTTCAAATTATAGTATGTACTGTACTGTAGAAACTATTTTCCTCAGACGGTTGACACGCTGGCCTTCTGACCTGAACTTTGCAGGTTCGATCCTGGCTTAGTCCGGTGGTATTTGAAGGAGCTCGACGTCAGCTCTGTAAAAGAACTCATGAGGGAGAAAATCCCAGCACCTCGGCATCTCCGGAAACCGAAAAAATAGTTAGCGAGACATAAAAACATTAACATTATTATCAGAAAATATTTTCCAGTTAATCCGAAAATTTGATAATCCGAACAGACTCCGGTCCCAATTAGTTCGGATTAACAAGACTCTACTGTATATCTTTATTATCATAAGTACAGTAATTTGCCAGTACAAGCCACATCCTCTATCAAGACATTATCCATATATCCAACTACCTCTACATATTACTGAGTGAATACTTCTGCCTTTGGTAAGTCCTCACTTATACAGGAACAGGTTTACATGCACCTGATGATGCAGCCATAAGAGCGAGATATTATGAGAGGCAACTTGCATCATTGAACAATTGCTTATTTGAATCTCACCTTTTGTTCTTTTCAGATGAGGCCTGGTTTTATATTAATGGTCGTGTAAACAGTCATAACTCTTGCTACTGGTTTGCAGAAAATCCTAATGCTGTTCATGAAGTCCCTCATTATGATAGGAAAATTGGTGTTTGGAGTGCTAATAATTTCGTGTGACTATTTCTAGCCGGGTGCAACCCTTGTAAGGCAGACCCTCCGATGAGGGTGGGCGGCATCTGCCAAGTGTAGCTAACTGCGTGTTATTGTGGTGGAGGAAAGTGTTATGTGTGGTGTGAGAGTTGCAGGAATGTTGGGGACTGCACAAACATCCAGCCCCCGAGCCAACCCAATGAAGGTTAAAATCTCTGACTCGGCCGGGAATCGAACCCGGGACCCTCTGAACCGAAGGCCAGTACGCTGACCATTCAGCCAACGAGTTGGACTTTGGAGTGCTGTTAGTGCAAGACAAATAAAATTGGGCCTATTTTTTCAAGACAACAATAAATGCAGAGTGGCACCAAGATGACATTCTCCATCCGTTAAAGGAAGAAGAAAAATCGCACGGGTGGTTCCAACAAGATTCAGACCCTGCTGATACAGCACAAGTTTCCCTTCATACAATCTCAGAAATGTTTGTAGACAGACTAATCAGTGCTGGTCTATTTACCCCTTGTTCTCCACATCTAGCAGGATGGCCCCAGGGGCTCTGAACTTTGGAGCGTGGGTTGGCGACCATGGGGCCCTCAGCTGAGTCCTGGCATTGCTTCCATTTACTTGCGTCAGGCTCCTCACTTTCATCTATCCTATCCGACCTCACTTGGTCAACCCTTGTTCTTTTCCGACCCCGACACAATTAGGTTTGTGAGGGCTAGGGAGTCTTTCATTTCACACCCTTCATGGCCCTTCTCTTCCTTTGGCTGATATCTTCATTTTTCGAAGTGTCGGATCCCTTTCACATTTTCCCTCTGATTAGTGTTATATAGAGGATGGTTGCCTAGTTGTACTTCATCTTAAAACAATAATCACCACCACCACCATCTAGCAGGATGTGATTCTTACTTGTGGGGTAAACTAAAAGAAAATGTGTATCAAACAAATACCCACACATTGGAGAAAATTGAAGAAAATATTATGAACAAAATCAGAAACAGTACAGTGCCAGAACTCTCTCAAGTCAGCCAGAATATGGTTACCAGATACAATGCCTGCAAAACCCAGGAAGGCCAACACTTCCAGAATCATTTATAAGGTAACATTTCATATAAGAGTGTACACAGCTGCGTGCAACATAAGTTTGGCTGAGGTAACTGCCGTAGCTCAGAGTCCAAACACCATGCATTCAGTCTCAGTTTATTTGGAAGACCATGTACACTCCCCTTGTATCTGCCTTAAAATGCACATGGCTAGAAAATATGCTTCCCATCATGTTATCCTTGGCTTATATTCTTGCTGAATGCAATTTCCCGGTGAGCTTGAATATCTCCTTACTCCCACAGTCATTTCTAACTATTTCTTTCTAAAATAACATTTCTTTCTTAACCACTTTATTTCCGTGTTATATTGGGTCCTTACTATTCTTTGCCACTTTTAAAGATAATATCTGTTTTTACACTTCTCAAAATTACTTTAAGCCCATTCCATAAGCTGGTTTACATTTTAATCTACCACTTTCCATTGACCATAACTGCTTTTTTAAAAATTTCTCCACTTCCTTCTTATCGGCCATTTATGACATTCCTTTTTAAGATATATATTTTTACTTCCCTTCAATTGGTTCCATCACTCTCTGATTCAGCCGATCTTCCCATAATAACTTATTCATCATTTGTTGGTCATGATTTCTGTCAATTATTTTCCCTTCCCAGTTAACATTTGGCAAGTTCAGATCACCCGCTACAATAACGTTCCTTTCTGTGTTGTTCCCCACACGGCTGATTATCTCATCAAATAATTCTGCTTCTGCATCAGCGCCAGCCTTGCCAAGTCTGTACACCAAAAAATCATTAAGTTACTCATTGTCTTTAGAGATGAGTCTTACATGTAGAATTTCATGATCCTGATCATTAAATATTTCGTAGCTTACAAATTCTTTTTCACCAGTATAAACACACCTCCTCCTATCATTCCTAACCTGTCTCTATAATATATATTCGCATTCCATGAGAAAATTGCTGCGACCATAATGTCACCTCTAAACCATGATTCAGTTCCTATTAGAACATCAGCTAAATATATATTCAGTGGCCAGAAGTCATGGGAAGACATTGAATGTGATGTTCATAACAAGTTGCTCCTCTGCGAACCCTGAAAAGGGCAGCAATATGGTTGAAGGAATCTGGATCCATGCATCTTGCACTGCTACCTACAATTCATCTTGTATAGTTGGTGCGGGGTTCATAGAGCGTACACCCAGCATCAGCAGCATCCCATAAATGCTCGATTGCATTAAAATCGGGGAATCTGGAGGATCAATCCCTGGTCATAACTTCACTGGAGTGCTCCTCCAACCATCTGCGTGCCACTAGGGAGGTGACATGGAGTACTGTCCTGCTGAAACTTAGCATCTCCATCAGGGTACTCTAGGACCAGAAAAGGATGCAGATGGTCTGAAAGAATGTCCACATAACGTGCACCTGTCACTGCTCCCTGTAACCGGACGATGGGGCCTAATTGTGACCATGAGAAAGCCGCCAAGACCAGAACTGAAACAGCTCCTGCCTGGACACAACCTTTTTGACATGAAGGATCCATAGCTTCATGCGGCATACACCACACTCTCACGTGACAACTGGAACTGGGATTCATCAGACCATACCACATGCTGCCACTGTTCCATGGTCCATTTCCGATATTCACGGATCCATGCTCAACACTGAGCTCTGTGGTGAAGTGTCAGCAAAGGGACATGAGCTGGTCGTTGACTGGTGAAGCCTATGCGATGCAGCTGCCTCCTTACAGTCCTGATAGAAATGGGTTTCTGACTCCCAACATTCAACTGGGCAGTGATCTGACTCACAGTAGCCCAACAAGTGCGCAGTATGGTTCCGCGGAGGTAATGCAATATCCTTTATTAAATACCTGTGGTCTTCCGGTGCAGCAGTTTAAGTGGATGGTAACATTCTCTCTGCGATGTTGAAGATCCACCCTCGACACTATTGACATTGCAACCCAGATTCGCATCTAATCACTGCAATGCTATGACCCATGTACAGAGGTGCCAACTATTACGGATTGTCCGTAATTATTACGGATTTCACCTCACGATTATGGAGTTACGGTCAAAGGGGAAATAATTACGGAAAAGCTAACATTATCACGAAAAAAATACTTTTTGACGGAAACAAAAGAAAAGGAAAACTGTTGAGTCCTTTCGAGGCTTTCTCCTAAATCGACTTTATTTCAATGCTTGTGAGTTGGCAACGATACTTATTTGATCATGACTTCCTTTCGCTGCCCATAAGCGTTGTAAAATGAATTGTGAATGAAGGAGCTCAGGCGCTGCTCTTCTCAACTACAAATCCTTCAGTAATGTATCTGCTGTGTTAAGTGTACCTGACAGTTGACAGAAAGATCTGCACTGCACTGGTATCGCTTATGGTTCAGAAAACGAAAATGTCATCACAGTTGGAAGGATGCTTCAAGAAAAACTACACTGAAAAGCAGCTGCTGCGTGAGAAACAAGCTATAAGGAATGTTTTATCACAGAACCAACAGGTTGCGTGCAAATGTTATTGTGTAATATGATATACTTTTCGATAGATTGCTAGAGGGAAGGGCAAAAGGGGTGTGTCATTATCAAGAAGGAAGGCGTATGCTTTGGACTTGACTCGAAATTTTTCTTGGGGGCGGAGGGCAATTACTGATAATCCACTTCAAAGTTGGCACCTCTGCATGTACCATGAGCCAATGATCATCCTGCATTCAAAGACAGTTACCGCATAACGTGTTGCCATCTGCTCAACACTGGTGTCTGTGACAGTCTGCTCAGCTACATTGCACAACGTTCAGGGTTCATACATACCACATTTTCAAATGGGACATCCCTTCCCATGATTTATAGCCACTTATAGTATATATTTATCAAATTACTTAATACTATCCCTTTCTTTACAATACTTCTGCAGTTTAATACTAACAATTTCATGTTGTCCTTACTTTACATCATACTTCCTATACTGTCATTAGTAAGGCTCAGATTTCTATGACCTAAAAACTCTTGAAATATGCATGAATTTGTGGCCTAAAAAGTACCAAAATATGATATAATAACCTGAAAATATGACCTAAAATCAAAACAGTAAATTAAAAATATATTTACTTTTAGCAGTTAGAGATGAAATAATGCATATCTCGCTTAGCCTTCATTTTCAGTAGACAACATGCAACTTGAGAGACCTTTGGTTGTTAGCAAATATAACTTTGTACATGGAGAGACTTTTTTCTACATCGCACGATGTAACGAGGGCATAGTTGGAAAAAGGGAAATCATTAGCAGAAATTTCCGGTTCATTTCTGATGAATTTTGCTTCTTTTACACGAGGAATGTCAGCAACATTACTCAATGTTGTGCATACAGGATTTCGTTCATGCACTTGTCAAAATTTTACCTTGACCTTTTGAGCTACTGCACCCCTTGCTTTCGGTAAACTCACTCTCAGGTTCTTAGTGCATCACACAATTGTGTGCCGACAGTTTAAGGCGAGTGATGGATTTTGTTATCACAGAGCAATTTGAAAATATGTAGCCTAAGTTTCTTGACATGGTGAATGAAAACAACTTTTGTACATTTTCAACTGCAGATGAATCACTTCTGTCAAGGTCATTGAAGATTTCTTAATATAACTGTAGTTTGTGCAATAGTAGTTGACAGCATCAAGCCAAGTCCCCAATGTGTTAAAAAGGGCTGAGGGTGTATTATTTTGCTAGTGGCTTTACGTGGCACCAACATAGACAAGTCTTATGGCGATGATGGGATAGGAAAGGCCTAGGATTTGGAAGGAAGCGGCCGTGGCCTTAATTAAGGTACAGCCCCGGCATTTGCCTGGTGTGAAAATGGGAAACCAAGGAAAACCATGTTCGGAGCTGCCGACAGTGGGGTTCGAACCCACTATATCCCGAATACTGTACACTGGCCGCACATATGTGACTGCAGCTACTGAGCTCGGTGAACTGCCAGGCCGAGTGGCTTAGATGGTTGAGGCGCTGGCCTTCCGACCCCAACTTGGCAGGTTCAATCCTGCCTCAGTTCCGCGATATTTGAAGGTGCTCAAATACGTCAGCCTCATGTTGGTAGAATTACTGGAATGTAAAAGAACTCCTGCGGCACTAAATTCTAGCACCGTGGCATCTCTGAAAACCGCAAACATAATTTGAAGACCTTTCGCTGCTTTCACCATGTATGGAGCAGTGTCTGTTAGGAAGATGAGCACATTCTCTTGCTGCACTTTACTCAGCCAAAACAAATTCATTGCAGTGTCAAAAACAACAGCGATGGAGGAGTTGTTCATCTTATCTAATACCTCATACACGTTTCTCACAGCTGGTCACGTTTAAGGGTGCCTACAATACCACTTACCGCATATTCACTCTGCGTTGGTGGTTTCATTTCTTGAGACCAATATTTTGTTACTGCTCACACTATTTCTTATTTTGTTTATTGTATCATCATGACAGGAAGTCGTAACTTTGACACAAAGGAATTTAGATAGTAAGAAGTTTTGCAAACTAGCTACCTCTACTTTACATGTTTGATGAAACAACCTTTTCACAAAGATTCTTAGAAAACTTAGAAGATGCACTGCCCGATGTATATGAACTGCTGAGTGGTTTCACTGCCTGTTTTCCACTGCTAATTCTCTCTTTACACAGCTTTTGAATTTAGCAATACTGCAATATTGTTGCAATGTAAAATGTTTCTCAGCAATTATTTTCACATCACACAGTTTACAAAGTAAAATATATCAACCAGTACTAAAACACCTTTCACTGAAATTTTAAAACAAAACTTCACAACCTCGTAATATCAGAATACTTTACTTTAGGCTTCTTGAAACTGCACTGAACTACTCATTAGCAGATACTGTGGAGGGTCATAGATAGTTTGTGCTTGAAATTAATTTCTACGACTCCAAGGAACAAGGAAACTGAATGCTGACTATCATGAAGGACAGGGAGAGAGAGGAGTAGCTATTTGTTTCTCCCCACGCACAATGAATCACACTCTTCGCATCTCAAGTGTGCTCATACTGTTCCAGGTACATTTATAGAATCTTTAACGCATGATTCCATGAGAGCACATCCCTCATAAATCCCGCTACTACCAAGTGAAGGTTGCCAAACCAACATCTGTCTGCATTAAAGTTTGACATTTCTTTCTAACTTTCACTTTAATCAATTCCTCTTAAAAGATGTTAATCTTCTCAGGAAGAGGGTCCCACGTTCGATTCTCAGTCTGTGACACTCAGGTCGTTCCTCCGCCCAGAACACGCCTTCCCACTTGCCCTCCACACCCCCCCGCACAATGTACCTACCATTTGCTTGAATTCAGACAGACACACACCTCAGCAGAGGTGAGTCTTGTTCACCATATCGGGGTCAACAACAAGGAAGTAACGTAATTTAAATCATATATATTATTCCATCGGACTCAACAAGTGGAGAGACACAGGCACGGTATTCCTTGATATCCAGAAGGCATTCAATAAAGTGTGGCACGAAGGCCTTGAATTGTGCCTTAGCAAGCTGCAGCCGAGCTTACTAGCAGCATGCGTTGCATCACAGACTACAACTCACACAATTTAAATTTATGAAACAGGCCGTGTGGTCTCCAGCTCGATCACGGGCAATTGTAGGCATAACTGGATGGTTCCTATTTCAATATCTAAATGTCATTGCATGTATGTATGTGTGTTTCACATCTCCTCCTAAACTGAATTAGTATCAGGAGATAATCCACATAGGGTAAGTCAACCCTACCACCCTTACAGACGCGGGGCCAGGGGGGAAGGTATAAAAATAATCAAAAATAGTATCAAATCCATAGTTTTCAGGGTTGCTGAGATGAATAGTGACACTCCAGACTTTTTTTTTCTCTTAGCGATGTGGAGGGCCAGGGGGTTGAGACATAAAAATATTTGAAAATAATGTCGAATCTATAATTTCTGGGTCACTGAGATGAATAGTGAAACTCTGGATATTTTAAAAGTCCAAGTTCAGCCCCTTTGGGGGGCAAGGGGCATGTAATATATAAACATAATCAAAAATAGTGTTGAATCCATAGTTTTCAGGGTTGCCGAGATGAATAGCAACACTCCAGATTTTTATCTCAGTGGTGAGGGGGCGAGATAAAAAATAATCTAAAGTAGCGTCGAATCTATAGTTTCCAGGATTGCCAAGATGAATAGTGACATTCTGGATATTTTTTAAGTACAAGTTTTTCCCCTTTGGTGTGGGGAGCATACAAATATTATACTATCTAGAAGAAATACTGTATGGGCAAGACACCACTAGAACACCTAGGGAAGGGCATGAAATATAATCTATTTTAATAAATGGACGTTGGTTTGGAGCAATCTATATACAGTATACTGTATATATAAATAAATTAAGTTATAATAGTGAAAAGAGACATGAATTAATTAGGCAATTTCAGGCATCTTAAAAACTTAAAACTTGGTAACAGAGAAGCTAATGACTACAAGATCTGCGACGTCACAGAACATGTGGCCTGCACACCAGAAGGACTGATCTAGAAGCTTTCTATCTCCGCTTCTTGATGAGATAACAACTTATATACGAATGATATGCCGACAGCGGAAATCGCTACCATGCACCTCTACACGGATGACACTGCACCCAAAAGAGACTACAATTAGCACTGCGAACTCTCGAGTTCTGGCTAACCAAATGGCACATCAAGGTCAATGTTGACAAATGCCAAGCTGTGTTGTTCACGAGGAAGAACAGATGCACACATAGGTCAGCCAAAACCAAACCGATCAAACTATTCAATCAAGATATAGCATGGCACGACAAGGTCAAATATCTAGTAGTAGTCCTAGATAGGAAACTAACCATGCTACATCACATTAAAGACATCCAGCGGAAAACACATGCTTGACCGACACAGCTCTATCATATACTGAATAAAAGATCCAGTATTAACAAGAGAGAGAGGAATTAACATGTACAAGGCCTTAATTAGGCCAATAATAACATACGCAGCCCCCGCTTGGGGCCACACTGCTATGATGAACCTGGATAAGCTGGAATTAATACAAAATAAATACATCCGAGAAGTGGCCAGACTCCCGTTTGACACACAAATATGCCACCTACGCAAAATTGCAAAAGTCAGCTCGATAAGGCAACACATACAAAAACAAACACTCTGAATGTACAAGAAATCGTGGGGTAATAAGATTCACCCACTAGTCAGTGGAATAGGATGCTATGATGTCGATTCTACTGCTATTATCATTTCCACATGAAATTCATCCAATCCTGCTGCCTTTCCCACTTTCATTTGTTTGACAGCAGTTTCCACTTCCTCCATTGCACTTTCACTCTAGAATTCTGTCTCATTTCAATCTGCTTCTATCATCTCCTCCACACTACTTCTAATATTCATGAGTTCATCAATATAATTCTTCTAACTTTTGGATCTCTTCTTGTTGCATTTCCTTCTTTCCCTATCACTTGCTTTGTATAGACTGTTCCTTATTACAAGACACATAGCTGAGTAAATTCTTCCCATTTTCTTCTATTATTCAGGTACTACTTTCTGGCACCACCTTTTCATTTCCTGGTACTTCCTTCTGTTTTATATCTATTCCATAATTGCCATACCTTCTTACTCTTTACTGCTTCCTTTACCCCCTTATTCCACCATTCACTCTATCCTTCTCTGTATCAGCTATTCTTCCAGACATTCTGTACAGTTTACAAATGCCATCAACTTTCACGTTCTCTAGCTCAGTTCTCGGCATGTGTTGTTTCAATTAAATTCACTATTTCTCTTCAACTTGCTTTTAATTTCCATACTTTCAATTCCACCTTTGATATTTCTTTCATTTTTTACTATTTGTCCTACTTTTCTCTTTGAAAACACTACTCTACGATCTCCATCAAATGCCAAAGAAATGATCTGGTGCATTCCTTGACTGACAATTGTCATAATTACAGTGTTTTCTTGTACTGTATGTGCAGTTATGGCTGTTTAATAAACAAACTGTGCATAATCTATGCATGAAACAAGCACAATCCTGTTTTAGTTGAACTTGTGCATATGTGCAGAGCATTTCCCTTTCTCCCCTTATTTTCCCTGTAGCAGGGCAGTGGTATGTGATCTGGCATAGAAAATCCGGTTAGTTTGTCAATTTGAATAGCATGCCCAGAAGTAACAATGTAATCTCTAATAGAAAAATGTTCTCCCCCAATCGGACTGCACCATCATTCTTAACATAACACGATCAGCATCCCAGATTCTTTTGCCTGTACAGTTCTGATACACCCAGTATGATGCCAAATGATGCACTGAAAGTAAGAAGAATAAATATTTATGGCTGCCTATAGGCATAATAAACTAATCTCTTTTGAAACCTAAATAACTTTTATTTACAATTTGTTTTATGTCACACCGATACAGATGAGTCTGATGGCGACAAAGGGATAGGAAAGGCCTATGAGTGAGAGGAAAGCTGTGGCATCATTTAATGTACAGCCTGGTGTGAAAATGGGAAACAACAGAAAACCACCTTCAGGGATGCCAACAGTGGGGTTCGAACCCACCATCTCCTGGATGCAAGCTCACAGTTGCATGCCTCTAACCACACAGCAGCTTGCCTCGTTGAATTCATCTACCACAGTTAAATTTCACAAACATATATTCAATAAAAGCTTATCCAGAAAAAGTTACAACCTATTCTTTGAATTCTTCAACATTTCACCCAACTCTACCCCACTAATTTCATAAGAAATCCGAGATGGAGTATAACCTCGTAAAAGAAAAAATTATTAAATTGTCTAAAATAGCTAGTTCACAGAGATCAAACACCTGTCAGAAAGCAAGGCAATACACAGGTAATAATAATAATAATAATAATAATAATAATAATAATATATGGCCTCAGCAATCACGTGCAAGCACCTTACTTTAACGCTTGATTTACTAGTTTCATTTCTGTATTGATAGTTTACATATGTACAGATAAGAGAGGGTTCCACCTTATCACTACAGTTTTTATTGTAAGAATTAGCTTACAGGACCAGTTTCGACTTGAAACAGTCATCATCAGCTGAACATGGATACCTTTACATATGTCTTAAGCATTAATAGGTATTGACCTTTCTAAAGGGAGATGCTGTAGGAAAGCATCATGTCTGAGTGTCCAAACTGGGCGTATTAAGTGTAAAATGATTATATATTATAATTTTGGCAATCAGGTACTTGGGTATAAAGCTATCTTCTTCAGGATTAGAATTTGTCTATGAAACCTAACCTAAGCTTAAATCTATGTTACAAATACATTAAACACATTAAAATACACAGTACATCTTAAAATCCATTAAAATAATGAGTATAAAACATTTCATGGAATTGAAAGTGTGTGCATATCTTCATTCGTGTTTTTGAGTCCGATGTTGTAAATAATTCAGTACTTGCATTCATGGGCAATGCTATAGTTCTCTTAAGAAGTCTGTATGTGTGGTGAAAAGCTTCTATTGTTAACAAAATCTGATTGTTTAGACAGAGGTAAGTATGTGCAGCTGTGATCTTATTCTTTAAATACTCGAGGCAGATGTGGTCTTGGTCATATGTAAGTATTTCTTGATGCAGAGCTGTAGTGGTGGCTCCTTCCTCATCTATAATTGTGTGCTGATATATTATCTGTGGAAGACGAAAATAAGGTGTGAGTAGAGAGTTATAAGCTGAAGGAATGCCTCTGTGTGTGTGTGTGTGTGTGTGTGTGTGTGTGTGTGTGTGTGTGTGTGTGTGTGTGTGTGTGTGTGTGTGTGTTAATGTGAAAGTGTACTTACTATTGCTGTCTTGGCTGAGTTGCATTTGATCTGAGAGCTTGGCGTGTACTGTTTCGCATTCTCCTTAGTTTTGTGTCTGCTGCTGCGAGGGGAGTGGATAGAGGGGTAGGGAGTGTTGAAGTTGTGGGGGTAGGGGTGGAGCTGGGTGTGTCGTTCAACGGTACTATGGCGTGTGTTATGTTCTGTTTATTATTTTGAGGTAGTAATTTTTTAAGGTGGGGATGGCTTTATTGAAAATGATGTTAGTTTTTTCTGTAATTTCATTTATGTTGTCATTGGGATTGGCGTATTGATGTAACGATATGTAAAACTCTTCTGTTATATTGAGCAAGGGGCCCTTAGGATTTATATTTAATATTTTCAAGTAATTTGTGATATTCGTGAAGCTGTGTTTATATTCTTCGATGTGCTGGCCTATTGCTGGAAAATGATTATGTTTTACAGCGTTTAAGTGTTCATTATATCAGATTGTGAAGTTTCTACCGGTACGTCCTATATAGCTGGTCTCACAATTGTTACATCTGATGCGGTATACTCTTGGTATTGTGTAAGATGTTAGTGCTATTGTGCGTGGTTTTGAATGCTATTTTTAAGTTATGTTTTTTGAAGATATTAGTTATAGGACATATGTGTGTGTTGTTGAAAGTAAATAATACGTAATCCTCTTTAGGTTTGTCTATTTTTGTCAATCTGGTTTTGGGTTGAGATTTGATTTTGTGAATAATTGTATTGACCATTTCTTTCTTGTATCCATTAGTTTTAGCAATTTCTTTGATTAGTTGTATTTCCTCTTGTATGTAATCTTGTGTTAATGGTATATTAAAGGCTCTATAGATCATGCTGTATTAAGCTGCTTTTTTATGTGTATTGGGATGGATGGAATCTATTTTCTGCTGCTAGAGGCTTTACGTCGCACCGACACAGATAGGTCTTATGGCGACGATGGGATAGGAAAGGCCTAGGAGTTGGAAGAAAGCGGCCGTGGCCTTAATTAAGGTACAGCCCCAGCATTTGCCTGGTGTGAAAATGCAAAACCACGGAAAACCATTTTCAGGGCTGCCGATAGTGGGATTCGAACCTACTATCTCCCGGATGCAAGCTCACAGCCGCGCGCCTCTACACGCACGGCCAACTCGCCCGGTGGAATCTATTTTGATAGTGTTCAAAGTATGTGTGGGTTTTTGGTATATTTTGTATGATAAGTGGTTTTCGTGTCTAATGCGTCTGGCTCCCTGCTTCTCAATTTAGATGTTCCATTTTTCTCTGGTCCTGAAGGTGGCAGAGTAAACTATCTCTCTCTTGTGCATCGACAGCTGAGTTTTGATGATTTTCATTGGCTAAACATCAGATATATTCACTTGCTGAGATCAAAAAGCTTGTCCACAGAAAAAGCAACTGAAGAGGTAAACAAAAATGTCCAAGGCTTAGGGATAAAACTCTAAGTAAGCTGAGTTGTACTTACATATTTTCTTCTTTGACACATGAGACCAGTTCACCAACTGCATGTTCTTCTACAATTATTTCCTCCTTAACATTGCTAGAAAGCTGTAAGGAACAAATATGGAAAGTAAATTAAGAAGTAAACAGGTAACAGGAATAAAAATATATAAACAAGAGAGAGATGACCTCATACATGAACTATAAAACAAGCACAATTTATTGTCCCAATGTCAAGAATGGAAATGTACTAACAAGTATCATGACCAGAGCATGAATAGGAACCCATAATCAGAGCACAGCACTAGAAAAGAGAGCAATAGAGGAGCAGTAGGAAACCTCCATATTTACACACAATGCTCCAGTCTTCTCTGCCTGTAACTTACTGCCATTGTAGTATATATTACTCAACTGGTCACTTGTGTGTTACTTTCCGTTAATTGCTGATGATGATGCTTGAAGTTGAAAGGGGCCTAACATCCAGGTCATCAGCCCCTAATGGAACGAAATAAGATGAAATACAATGACAATTTAAAAGTCAAAAATTCATCCACTGACCAGAATTTAAAACGTGATAATGAAGAATGAACCAATAAATATGAATTAAAAATAATCAGCAGAGCCAACTCACAATACTGAAAGTTAAAAGTAATTCCAAAATTGATCCACTGGCTAGAATTCAAAAGGATGATGATGAACAATAATTACGTACTTAAAACAATCAGTGGATCCGACCTGCAATGCCTCACCTTCCCAGAAATTATACTGAAAAATTAGTTTTACTAAGCAAGGGACTGCTTACAAAGCACAATTCTGAATTGATGATTCTTGTTGTCCAAAGTTATCCAAAATCCAGGTCAACGGCCCTTCAGAATGGCATTTATCACTAGTAAAGTGGAACAATGGTATTTCTCAAGTTGTGGTACTAATCACAAGTATTGTACTGAGCCGTATCCTGACGGCCCATAAGAGACAATCAGATATATATTTGCCATACTAAATAATTATATCGAGATGAATTTCAGTCAGGCATTGTAAAAGTAGTAGATCTGCGAACAGTTAAGACTGGAAGTCCTTGAAGACATGAAGTCCCTTATGTGGCGCGATGCTTGCTTGTGACCATGGGAAATGTTCAGCACGACCAGAAGTCAGCACATCTCAGCACGTGTAGAAGTCGTTGGCCAAGAGGAGTATTCAGCCAATTAGGAAGCGTGGGTGTGGTCAATATGAATTCTGGATCGCGCAGAATTAAAATCCCAGGTTGGCCAACAAGGATATCTGTGGGAAGAGTACACCGATATAGAGAAGTCAGTTCTGTTAGTTGATGGATTTCCACAGGTCTGAAAGTGAGAAATAATAAGGAATACGTTATAGCTACTATCTGAGACATTATTAAGTCATCAGGAATGTGTTTAATATTACTTTTATTTAAGATAAAAGTCATTGTGGGTAACAAGCATGCTGATTGGTTGATCATTTGAACATACGGGAATTCCATAGCTACAAGGGAGTTAGCTAAGCTTCTTAAGCGTCCCAATCATTGGGAGCGTCATTCTGATTGTGTGAGTCGCCGTGAAGTGAACGTCGTTCTATACTGATTTGATATCTGTGCGTGAATGTTGCCACGTGGGCAGACATCTAACAGTGTAAGGTCTTTTTGACCAACAAACAGTGCATTTAATTGTGAAAAGTGTTAAGTAAACTGGTGCAGTGATAAATTGCCGATTGCATTATGTCACAAAGATTTACTCTAAAGTAATAGACGGTAATATCAGCCGCAGACTGGTGAGTGAAGGAGAGACGCTCAGCTGCATTGTATTTTCAGATCGGTCATGTATTACACGTTATAATTCTCATGTTAGGTCCGTACTGAAATGTACGTAAATACAAAGTATGTTACAAGTGTTATTGAGGCTGATGATGCCCTTAATACGGTCGAAACATGTCCCTTAACATTTTATAATAATATTTAAATTCTAAAAAAGATCTCTTTGTATTGAATAGGTGGATATTAAAAAAATTACACTTGTAACATACTTTGTATTCGGTCATGTATCGCAAAGGACTTTCGTACCGAACCACGAGCCGTTGAACTGACACTAGGAACACGACAACCCAGTGCGGTGGATTTGGTCAAAACTAGCAAGAAACTGCCAGGAAGTGGACCCGGGCCTCTTACAGACAACAAACATATAAGAGACGCAAAGAAATAAAAATTTATTATGGAAAGGAAATCAAAGAAAGAAAAGGTTGCATAGGTAAAACAAAGGGGCCAAAAATCAAATAGCTAATAATCAAAATACAGCAGACTCATTGATTACAGCACCTTCACACACGCTTACCTTCATAAAAGACGTGACGAAAAGTTTTGGAATAAGGACTTGGCATCTATATTAATTAACTGAAGAATATGAATTCAGGTGGGAACAAAACATTTCTTTGTAGCACATCGGGTCTAAACAGTGATAAGTTTAGAGAGTAACAGCACCTTATCATAACATTCTCCCTTTCAGTTCCTCAGATATAACACAAAACTCTCAACAATAACAATTATGTCCTCCGAGAATACAATATCATTAAGTAAAAGAGCTTAAAACAGGAGAAGAGGGAAGGGTGCACCGAGCTCATTTATACTCATAAAATAAATGCAAAGAGAAAAGGGGAAGGGGGGGGGGGGGCGGTTACCATGGTTTCGCACAAAACAACTAAAATAACACAGAAGGCGCCCAGCAAAGAATAAAACAAATTAAAGTAGAAAACAGGTAAAGAAAGCCAATGACGGCAATGTGAAACGAACAATAAATAAGTAAAGCAGACACAAAAGGTTTCACGGACTCAAACGTCAGAACCACCCACGCTCACACATACTCTGAGAGGTTAGGTCGCCGAATAGAGGGAAGTATAAGCACGTCAACACACAACACATAACAAAATAAACAACCGCTCACGAGCTCAGACAGTATGAACCAGAAAGTGGTCCATCTTAAAGAGACGGAGTGTCTCCAACACCAAAACACACGGAAGCAGGCAAATGGCGTAGTTAGCTTGAATTCATACCAGGTCTATCAAGTGCACATGAATTATACAGAACACGCGATAAAATAACACAACGTGAGCTTAAGCAGAATGTTAATGAAGCGACATGAGTAAAAGGTCTCGGCCACACACAGCAAACAATCTCATACACACACATGAATCCGTGTCACCTTCGTTTTCTCAAAATAAACATAGTGGATCGGTAAATGAAAATACCGAAAGAAGCGTGTAAAAGTAAAGTTAATACACAAATAAATTAGAAACACATGTAATGAGGGAAGCCTTTCTAACCAAACCATGGTGAGCACAGAACGGAGCAGTAATAAAACCAAAAGAAGATTAAAGAAAAATAGATACCTCAATTATATAAGCAATTCACATTCTCGAAAGGCCGATATATGTACAAAGACATCTTGAATCTATTAAAATATCTTTTATATGCCACAAAGGTGACTTGGAAATCCAATCCTTCCATCTTCTCAAGTCAAAAACTCTACACTACCCACCCAGAAAGATAACCCAACAAGACGGAGCAGAAAAGAAATGCTTTGACCTATGCTAATGTATGAGATGCCATCTATCGGAATAAGGAAAGATTGCATAGTGGTAACAACACATGATGGAAAGAGTAATAGTTCATAGATACAAGAGTTTCCTTGGAACGTGAAGACATCAGAAAAGGCAAACGTACCATAAAATGATATGGTGCGGTTCAAATAGATGATGCCCTTACTATGGTCGATACGTGTCCCTTAACATTTTATAATAATATTTAAATTCTAAAAAATATCTCTTTGTATTGAATAGGTGGACATTAGAAAAAATAACACTTGTAACATACTTTGTATTCGGTCATGTATCGCGAAAGACTTTCGGACCGAACCGCGAGCCGCTCTAATTAACTTTGCAAAACCCTAAACACTTGTGTTCTGAATTTTACGTGTGTTTGTTCTGTCAGATTAATGTTGGCTTAATTCATAGCTGACAAGGGTTTATTCAGCACATGAAAATAGAGTGGTGAAGAGGTATTTACCTGAAAACTTCTGTGTTGCAGTATACAGGAATTTTCATCTCGAAGATGGCACCGCCCTTAGAAGAAAGAAGATTGTTCCCATGTGTTAAACATGTGCTTAAAATGAAGTAACACAATACCAGAGCGGGGATATGAGCCACTGCCGATGTCCAGGGAGTTCCCAAAGATAAGACGCATGTTTTTAAATTAAATGGCATGTTATATGAGCCGGCCCCGTGGTGTAGGGGTAGCGTGCCTGCCTCTTACCCGGAGGCCCCGGGTTCGATTCCCGGCCAGGTCAGGGATTTTTACCTGGACCTGAGGGCTGGTTCGAGGTCCACTCAGCCTACGTGATTAGAATTGAGGAGCTATCTGACGGTGAGATGGCGGCCCCGGTCTAGAAAGCCAAGAATAACGGCCGAGAGGATTCGTCGTGCTGACCACACGACACTTCGTAATCTGCAGGCCTGCGGGCTGAGCAGCGGTCGCTTGGTCGGCCAAGGCCCTTCAAGGGCTGTAGTGCCATGGGGTTTGGTTTGGTTTGGTTTGGCATGTTATATGACTTATGAATAATACCAGTGAGGCTTAGTGAAGGGATTTTCTTTAATGTAATTTTTGCCAGACTGTATGTGTTTATTTTACATTTGTGATGCTGTAAGTAGAGATAGGAGAGGATTGCATGATTTCTCTATTTTTCTTTTACTTTACGATTAGTTAGATGGGATATTGAGTGAAATGATAGGATTTATTTTGTTTTTGTGTCATTATGCATGTTACTTTGCTTAGGATTGTTCAGATATTCTTGAATGTTAGAGATAGGAGGATTAGATTGCCAAGATCATCCAATTTCCAAGTTAAACACTTGCAGCGTTGAGGGTAAATTACATTTTTCCATTTAGAAAGATTAGTAACAGATAGGTTGCATGACGCATGTTATATCAGGAGGTGTGACATGTGTAGAGCTGTATATGCAATGTTGACTAGAAAAGGATTCTTCCAGTGTGGGTCGGAAACTGTTTCGTACAATGATTTGAGTGGGAATCGAACCCTGTTTTATAATGAGAAAGGCTGATGAGATCATAAGATATACAAGAGAATTTAATGCATGCTGATTTATGAAGTTGATTATGCAGGCCGATTGCATGCCTGATGATGTGATAAGAATTGTGTGCAGCGAGAATAGTCCTGCGAATGTATTCTGAAAGATTATTGAGAATCAGAATTGATGGGAAATTAATGTCAGGCCAGTGAATCTGATGTGTGTATTGAATTATAATAGCATGCTAGCAAGAAGTACGATTGTATGTGAATTTCCAAGCTGTTGAAGAAATACGAGCTCACCTTACAAGTTTACTCATCAGCCATGTATATACAGACAGTGTGAAATGAGATGTCGTTTCTGTAATACAATCTTGTCGAACAGTGACCCAGTCCTCAGAGTAGTATTGAGTTTTTAACAATTTTTTTCAGCCCACAACAAAGCAGGAAGTATGTGACAGATAAAGGCACTTTCCAGTGCGCAAATTCAGCAGAGGAACGCAATGTTGCCCATTGCTTTACACATGCTTATTAAAGTATATTATTTGTTTTCTCTTACAGGATGGTGTTTTGTGCAATTTCATGTTGTTTTGATATGTTGTCTTGTTGTTTAACGGGGAACAGCTCGAGTGCTGAGTGAATGTTTGTGGTCAAACTAGTTCTTACTAGATCCTTTTGGTGAACCGCATTTCACATCGAGTCAGTGTTGTACAGAAGTTTTTCCTTCCCGAATCCAATGTAAATATGTGAGATATTTTAATTATATTGTAATTATTGTAGATATAGCATAGGTAAATGCCACTAGTATTTTTTGTAGTTCATATCATGTCCCATTGCATCTTAATTTCCGTTTAATGTTAATCTTTGCGACAACTTCCCAGAATTTCAATCTATATTATGGTGATACTTAAAATCGTGCTACTCCATATGAATACGGATACAAATATGAACATAAACATTGGACAATCATGTGAAATCATTTAAAGTTTGCAAATATCTAATGTTGTGTTGGATCTTCCATTTTCTTGCATTTAATTGTTTGAATAATTAATTTTTGTTGTTGTCCATTTTCTTTCCAATTTTATCTTTGTGATGACTTTATATTCATTTTACTATTTGAATTTCTTTTGTGATTGTATGATTCAGGGTTATTTTATGGAATAAACTCATCCTACCCCATATTAGTGTTTGTCATTCGAGTTAAACCTGCATTATACCTGTCATATACTTATAGTTAAGTGATAAACATCGACATTTAGACTTACCCTTCGACAATCAAACCACTTCTCTGCCCAAACCTGAGTTAGTCGGATGTTTAATCAGGAATGGAGGCACCGTAATAGAGGGTTGTTACTCCTGGGTACGAAAAGTACGTCACACAGGTAACACAGACCTATGGTATTTCTTGCATAATGGCACCACTCGTAGGGAATGCAAACCCAAGGTGTCCCTCACATAAGTGTACTAACCACAGGGACTCGTACTATCCCATGGTGTTCCCCACATAGTGGATGTTAATCACAGGCAACGCAGACCCACAGTGTCACTCTAATAGTGCTGCAAATCACAGGCAATGTAAGCCCTTGGTCTTCCACATACATTGGTAATAATCAAGGGTACTGTAAACCGATAGTGACCCACCTGCTAGTGCTAATAATCACAAACCTATTGTGTACCTAACATAGTGGTACTACTCGCAAGTAAAGGTGACCCATGGCTTTCCCTGCATGATGGTACTAATAACAATTAGTTACAAGGTTCTAATTCAATCATCCCTTGGTTGTCCCTTTTAGTCACCTCTTATGACAGGCAGGGGAGACCGTAGGTGTATTCTTTGTCTGCGTGTCCCATCCATAAGGGACAGAGAAAAAAGAAAAAGGGATACGTCACTTTGAAAAAAGAAGTAATGGACAAAGCAAGGCATGGGCCATGAAGAGCGTAAAAATGAAAGACTTCCTAGACCACGAATGCTCTAATACCATCAGGTCAGAAAAGAACAAGAGTTGACCAAGACAGGTCAGACAGGATAGATGAAAGTGAGGAGTATGGCACAAATAAGTGGAAGCAATGTCAGGACTCAGCTAAGGGCCTCATGGTTGCCAACCCACACTCCTAAGTTTAGAGCCCCTGGGGCCCTTTTAGTCACCTCTTACAACGTGCAGGGGATACCATGGGTGTATTCTTTATTTCCATCCCGCACCCACAGGGATTCAATTAATTGCATTCCTACAGATGATTCTGATTATTAAGCATTGGACCTCATCCCAAAGAGATCTCTCCAACATTACGAAAATGTTGTTAACCCTCCGCTCAGAAGATTTGAGAGAAAGAACTGGAGCTGCTTGACTAAGTCATACAATCCAAGCTGTGATATTAGGAGACATGCAAGCTCAAACGGTGTTCTTAAAACTAGAAATGATTATAATATGAAGATCAAACTGGAAGAGAGGAGGATAAATGTGGACAAGTACCAGTATGCAATTACAGGAGGAGGAATTAGGTAGTGAAATAATTTACCAAGGGAGATGTTCGATAACATTTTGACCTTTTTGAAATCATTTATGAGAAGATTAGATAAATAACTCATGGGGAATCTGCCACCTGGATAACGGCACAGTGTGATTAATGTAGATTTACCGCTGAATTTTCAGGTGGAGTGGCACCTAGATATTACGTGTTTTGCACTATTCATTTTATATGAATTTTTATGTTTCAGTTCCACTCAATTTTGTCATGACACTGATAGTTTCAGATTCATCACTACTTGAATTAGCACCACCTCCTCCGCAATCATGTTTCCTCTTACTACAAAACAGGATCAGCTGCAGATGTACTAACATTATTAAATTCTATTAAATAATTTAAAGGTTTTTTTAGAGGTATGTTGCACTTATTATGATATTTATATTTAACATGTGTATTTGACAGGCCTGGATATTGACAATAGCAACAGAAAAGATAATCCAAGCTGTTAAAATAAGGATGAGACCATCTATCACATGCTACATAGTGGAGGGGCTGCCATACAGTACCCAGCAAAAGACCTTTTAAGTTATCTCAAAAAGATGAAAATTAGTTTTCAAGAAAGGGGCAATCTCAAAAAATTTATCCCATTTTTCCAAGTACTTTCACACTGTGTCATTCACTGGAATCTGATCAGCTGTTATAATTATTACAATTTCCATCATCAGAAAACATCTTATCAAATTATTAAACTTCCTCAAAAGTGTTCACTTGCATTAGTCCTATCTCTATCAACTCTGATTTGAATTATTCTTTCAAATCTGTCATTGCTGATACAAGTCCATAATTTTCCTGTGGAAAAGGTAATATATTAGGTGCACTCTTCTGACACTTCCGGCAATCTAGTCACCAACAAATGAGCATTGCAATTGATAACATTCCAGAATTAGAGGTAGTTTTATAATTTCATCAGGCAGCTAACAAACCTGCAAACCAGGTAGTAGGATATAAAATCAATAATATTATTAAAACTTAAGAATATTTCTGGGATCATTTTAAAATATTTAAGTATTGAGTCATTTAGGAGGAGAAAAGTGTCCTGTTTGAATGCTCAGGGATATTTGTGTACTGTGGAGCAATTACATTGAACAACAAACGTAAAATAACACCGCAACAGCAGGAAAATTTACAGAAACTCTAATAAGTATTCTAATCATCCTCAACCAACCTATTCTGAAGAATTCAGAACTTTGGCATTTATTAATGATATGATTTATGCAACACCTGAAAGTGTAGCTCAACATGAAATATATCTCTCCTCTGGAATGTGTACATGTGTTACAGATTTTGTTACACTGGTGGAAAAAATATCCAAAATAAGGAATGTAGAATATGGAAATTTTGGAAATATATTAGTTGAGGTAACATGTTTAATTGATTACAGATACAAGACTACAGGTTAATATCCATGTGAGAAATGCCATTGCAAATATGCCGTGCAGGTCCATCAATAACAGGTGTAATCGCCTGACAGTTGAATGCAGGCATGTATTGTGTCATACAGGTGCCAGATGTCAGCTTGTGGGATGTAGTTCTATACCTGTTACACTTGCTTGGTCAATACAGGGACAGTTAATGCCAGTTGTGGACGATGCTGGAGTTGTCATGCAATGATATCCCATACGTGCTTGACTGGGGACAGATCGGAAAATCGAGCAGGCCAAGGCACTCTGTAGAGCACATTGGGTTAAACCAGTGGTATATGGGCATGCATTACATGCCACACCCCCTATGCATCGCGGAAACAATCCCAGTACCAATAAATACAAACGAAGTTTGAGGCATAGATCATGACTAGGAAAGGCCCAAATGCAAACAGCCTTGAACTGGAAATGAGCCTCCGGATAAATAATAGTAAGAGACTAAATCTATAAGTAATAAAATTCAAAATACATGAAATAAGTGTTTATTCAAATCATGAAATGAAGGTAGAGGGAAAAGAAATTAATCAAATAAAACGGATAAAGAATGGGTACATACATAATCAGTCCAGGCCGAGTTGTTGGCACGACATTATTCCGTGAGCATCAAGTCACAGAAAAAATATTTAAACATTTGCTGGGCTCACTTGGTTAAGTAAGATACCTTTCAAAAGCTGCCAGTATATATATATATATATGAAATGGCGCAACAGATCAAAAGAGAGATCGTTCTTTCCAACGAGTATATTCCCTATCATTTCCACTCAACAACGTTCATACATCACTCTCGTTAATAACAATCACCCCAGATCTTACAACTCCCGCACATCAAGGAGGAAAAACCAGAGTTAAAAAAAAGAAAAAAAATACGTAGGATTTCAGTATGGGATAAAAGAGAAATGACTCTGGACAAGGAGATGATATTTAACAAAGGGGACAATTCCAGGCATGTGCATAGCCTAAATGAACGAAACATAAAACATGGCGGCCCTATAGGTAAATGAGCGGCCAAGACAGGTGCGAAGGCAAAGAAATAGCACCATACGAAAATGCATGAATAAAATACTGAAACAAGATCAAAATACAAATTCAACTGATTGATATGTCTTTGTTACACTCCCCTCTCATACTAACACTCATGCACACATTCAGACACAGCAGGGATCGGCAAGCAATACGAACAGCAGTGTCAGTTAAATGACAAACTCAAAAATTAATATAACATACCCCCAGGCCACAAACGAGGTCTCATTTATTCCAGAAGTTGCGTGCACAGGTCAAACTAATTCAGCTCTGGGATCAGAGAAATCCCGCAGTCATGCACAAACCCATCAAGATTCGCACTTTGTACAACACGAGTGGAAGCTCGTGCCGACACAAAGGGCAAACAGTCATCAGATGGCGAATTACATAAAAATGCAGTGCACATACGCAGTAGTAATATGAGACCGTACCATCAAACATATCATAATCTCAATAACCACAAGAAAAAACCTGCAGTCCATTCATACTGCGGAGCGAACAACACATATCAATCACCTATATATCACTGAACAAATGTTACAAAAGAATACCCATACCTGGAGTATATTAACTGTCAAAGAAAGGAGAAGGATGATAGTACACGGTAAGTTTGAAGTGTTTAAAGACTTTTCTGTACATCAAAAACACTACTTTGATATGCGTGGCATCCATTTTTATATATTCTTCAAAAAAGACAAGGTCACCTCCGTACAGGCCATGAAGGCCCTTGGAGGAGTGGAAGGTAAAGGCTTCCACCATTGTTAACTGCGGCGCGTGATGGGGTACAGTGGTTAGTTCTATGCCCAGCTGCCTTTGCCTCCAGGAATTAACCTGGTACTAATTTTTGGTGTAGGCTGGGTGAAAGGAATAAGTGCAGGAACAACAAATATAATGATTAAACAACACACTGAGTGAACAGTCTAGTAATGACAAGAGTACATATTTTATATACCAAAAAGAAAAGAGCCAGTGAAGACCAAGATCTTTAATTGCTGGCAACCAGGTATCAGTTACCGTCAGAGTCTGTTCATCCACCAGACATTTATTTTTATAAAGCTGTTTGTTTACATGGTGTTCTCTATCAGCTCCCCAGGAATTTCCTATTTTAAATAGTTCATTTATATTCTGTTGATTATTAAATTTGACTTGCTTAGTTACATCATTTTAACAGCAGAGCAAGAATCATATTTTTTTTTTTTGCCAGTGGCTTTACGTCACACCAACACAGTTAGTCTTATTGCAATGATGGTATAGGAAAGGCCTAGGAGTTGGAATTGGCCATGGCTTTAATTCAGGTACAGCCCCAGTATTTGCCTGGTGTGAATATGGGAAACCAAAGAAAACCATCTTCAGGGCTGCTGACAGTGGGATTGGAACCCACTATCTCCCGGATGCAAACTCACAGCTGCACACCACTAACCGCACGGCCAACTAGCCCACTAAGAATTAGAATAGACATTTACGAACCTTGGAAATAATCATCAGTACAACATAATGCTCAAACGCTATTCATCAAAACTGGTAATATACGCTGTCTGTGTTCCTTATTGTACTAATCTATAAATAAACAAATTAAAAGCATACTCACGTATTATTACTAAAGGGAAGTTATCCACATGTCACATGACATTAGCAGGCATTGTGCCATGAGGGCTGCCTCAGCATCAACTTCAATTTAATTTTGTGGGGCTATTTCTAGCCGAGTGCAGCCTTTGTAAGGCAGACCCTCCGGTGAGGGTGAGCGGCATCTGCCATGTGTAGGTAATTGTGTGTTATGTGTGGTGTGTGAGTTGCAGGGATGTTGGGGAGAGCACAAACACCCAGCCCCCGGGCCACTGGAATTAACCAATGAAGGTTAAAATCCCCGACCTGACCGGGAATCGAACCCGGGACCCTCTGAACCGAAGGCCAGTATGCTGGCCATTTAGCCAACGAGTCGGACATCAATTTCAATGCAAACAGTGGAATAAACTACATGTCTGTTAAGGCTGAGTTTTAGTAAATATCACCAGAGATCATTTACGTTGCCAGCACCATACAACACAGCATGTCAAACAAAAGTTTTCTTCTGCCCAGTACAAATCAGACTACCTCAGAGGGAGCCAAGCATCAGTGAGGTATGACAACACAACCGAACTAAACAAGATTAAATGCTATGAGGTAATCATGTAAAAATGGGTAAATACAAGAATTCCAAACATTAAGATATGCTGAAGTTGTTACTGTGTAGTTTTACACCTTCATTTACCGAGCTCGATAGCTGCAGTCGCTTAAGTGCAGCCAGTATCCAGTATTCGGGAGATAGTAGGTTCGAACCCCACTGTCGGCAGCCCTGAAAATGGTTTTCCGTGGTTTCCCATTTTCACGCCAGGCAAATGCTGGGGCTGTACCTTAATTAAGGCCACGGCCGCTTCCTTCCCACTCCTAGCTTTTCCTGTCCCATCATCGCCAGAAGACCTATCTGTGTCGGTGCGACGTAAAGCAACTAGCAAAAAAAAAAAAAAAAAAAAAAAAAAAAAAAAAAAAAAAAAAACACACCTTCATTGACATACATTTTTTTGAATAGGTAGCGAATGTTATAGAAATTTCTCTTACACACTTTTACTCAGCTGGTAATGTGTTATGCCAATTACCCAGAAGTGTAAGTTCCTTGTTAGCCATGTAATTTAAAATAAAATTCTAGTTCCCCTAACAGTAGACATATTACTGACAAACACAAACCTATAAAACTTCCTTATACTATTCTGAACTTGTATTAAAAAGAAATGTACACATGTTAATTCCAGTTGAAAATAGTTATGCAAAAGAAAGAAAAATTGCACACAGAAAAAAATTTGAATATCAAACAAAAACTGAAGAATATTCTTTCTTCTAACTGAGCTTACCATATTCATGTCATCTTCAGTTCTAGAGTCTAATGAGTCATTCTCCACCTTTGGAAAAATGGAATTCTGAAGCTCAAACTTGACTCTGCTGTCATTATCAACCATGTTATTTACATGTGAATCCTAGAAAAGAAAAGAAAAGTTAATGGAGGATTTCAGCTAAATTACATTACAAAATATCAATCAATCAATCAATCAATCAAACAATCAATCAATCAATCAATCAATCAATACTGATCTGCATTTAGGGCAGTCACCCATGTGGCAGATTCCCTATCTGTTGTTTTCCCAGCCTTTTCCTAAATGATTTAATACTCCCACGTGACTCAAGGCAAGCACTGTCATATACCAAAGTTAAAGTACATTCTACTCTCTCCTCTTCAATTTCATTGTGGTCCCTGCTCTCATCATGTTCTTACCCTGCATCTATTTCCCAACAGTTTCTTTCACAAAAATATTTGCATTAGCATGCTGGCCTTTGGTACATGGGGCCAGCGTTAAGTATTTTGTTAATAATTTAACTTGACTTGTTTAGTTACATTACTTTAATAGCTCATATATAATCAGCCATCTATTGTTCATCAGAACTAGAAATATATATGCTATATGTGTTCATTATTACACCAATATCTAAATTAAAATAACAAATAATAACTTAACCTCACATATAACAATTAATGCATATTAAAGGAAGACATACATACAAATTGTCCCTGTCAATAAAACATAATTACAGGAAGAAGACTTCAGTGTATGAAACTCACATTTTATTCTGGCAGTGGAATACATCAGCTGGTAGGAACATTATGAGTGTAGCTTTATGCGAGTAGTGTGCAGACAGGTGCACATTGGCCAACACATGGTGACAATTGCTTTCTTCCTTTTTGCCTAAGCATGTGAAAATGAGAGGGATGGCTGAAAATTTCTCATCAGGAGAAAAACACGGCCTTCAGATGTACATCTGCTAAATTTAAATATACATTTGTAAATTTTACCTTTCCTTTCCATATATTATAGGCTCTCTTCTACTAGTAATACTTTCTATTATTAAGAGGTATTTATGGTTTTCTTTCCACTTCAAACTTTACTTAGGTGATGGCAGATTTGTGTATGACTGTGATAGTCTTCAATTGAATAGTGTCATAGTTGATATCATCTATTTCCATGAATTCATATGCAATGTTGTGGATTAAAAATAATGTAACTAAAAACAAATGACATCTCTGATATTTAATGAATTTATCACATTATGTCATAAATGATACTGGAATGTTCACAGATTAACATGTGGAGTAGAACTTAATCTTGTCACTGGATTCTTATGAGGTAACATTACACCTCTTCATAATCCTATTGTTTCATGATGTTACTGAGCCAATTATAAGAGCATAATATTCTTTTATGTTAACCTTAATACTGCACAGGGTTAAACAATGCCAATAAACAATGCTGAGTGTTGATATAACATAAAGTATGTGAAGATTTTGTTAAGAGATGACATTTAATGCTAAGTTTAATATGATGTAGCTGGTGGCATTGATGGTATGGGATGATAGCCTTATGACTTTAGAGAAGTGAATGTGATTATATGAATTAATAGAATGATGTTCAATGAGCACGTGAATGCAACCAGTTCTGAGAAATATAATCACCATTCTAGAGTACTATCAACATGAATTTGGAAAACCTTAAGCAATGTGTAAGCCCAGGATTAACCCTTTAATGAGATTTTGTGTGGAAGTTATGAGCTGATGTTCTTCAATAACATTTACATTAGATGATGGTGACATTATATGTTAGTGCTTTGAAGTGATTGTCATATCAATTGATCATAAGCCTATTAATTTGAGGATGTGAATTTTCAAGAGGAATTGGTCTTGCTAAGGTTCAACAGTCAAATAGGGTACACACTAAACAAATATCAGTATTAAAGGTAAATGGGGCTAGTGAATGCATAAATCAGGTTATAAAGATTGTTTGCCTTGTATTTGTACGTGTGGTATATGTGCCTATTGCTGCTGCATATTTCAATGTTTTGTTGCATGATGTGATATTTCGATTATGTTTATTCTGTTCTTCTTGTGTTGCCACGATGGAAGGATTATTTTATCACTGAAAATTAGAATTTGTGATGTTGTGGAAAGGAATCTTTAGAACTGATGAATTCAAAAGAAGAAATTATTTTTAATAAGTCAAAGGTAGAACATTTATGCAGTGATTGTCATATGTTCTCAGAAGATAGTCAAACCAACAAAATGAAGGATTAGTCATTAAAATGTAAAAACCAATAAAATGAAGGATAATAATTAACAAAATACTTATAATTAACAAGGTTGAAAATTTAAAAAAAGATACTTAATAAAATTATTAAATACCAGATAGGGGATGGATGAATTGCTGAATATGAGTAGAATCTCAGAAGTGATGATAATTGACCAAATGAAGCTGATAAGGCAGAATTAAGTGTAATAAGTAAATATTACATCAGTGTAATTGTATAATAGCCTAAAAATGAGTTTAACAGAGGAATGATATGAGAAATTAGTTTCAATCCTTAGATAATTCTGAAAGAAACTAAAGAGTAAATGACCGATGTTACATCCCAGTAGAATGCACGCATGTCGACCACAGCATTTATATAGAAACTGTGTTATTCTTTGTAGAGGTTGCTTTATGTCAGTGTATCACGAGGCACTTTTCAATACAGTGTTTGTGTAAGCAAGATGTTCGTGTTTAATTATAAATGTCATTCGTGTATGGTCATAACAATTGGCGACGAGGAAAACTTTCAAAACGTCAGAGGAAAATGATAATATTGTGTCTGAATACAAATATGTTCTGCGATTAGTGACTGAACGGGAATACGACTGTCGTGTTACGTGTATAACCTCAACTACGTAAATGTCATATTCCTAACCTTCTATTATATTTGTGGCAGACGTAACTCAAACATTTCTCCATGGATGCAGACCAGTTTAAGCAATTTTTGGCAGCAATGCATGTCAATCAACAGGCACTGAGAACTCAAGCACCAGTTCAATCTACTCAATCTATTATTAATTCCAACACATTTCTAATTCCGCCCTTCAAATGTTTCAACCCACAAGCAGAGAACTTTCGAAATTACTGGCAACGTTTTGAAAACTCTCTACAATTGAAAAATGTGTTCACCAACAAGAAATACGCCGCTCAAATGCTACTTAATTCGATTGGATCTACGAGTTATAACACATTATCTGCATTAGTGGCACCAAAAACACCGAGTGATTACGATTATGACAATTTAATTGAAACCCTAGAAAAGCATCTTTGTCCTAAGAAGAATGTTTGGTAGCCCAACATAGGTTTTTATCCACTTACCAGCTTGAAAATCACCCTATTGCTGACTATGTTGCTACATTAAGGCATGCTACAATTGACTGCGACTTCAATTCTACATGTGAATGTAAGGTAAGCATTGCAGATGTATTTCTAAGAGCACAGTTCATACGGGGAATTTATGGCAGTTCAATTCGTGAACAATTACTGCAGGCAAATGTTCAAGAATTTAACAAAATTGTAACAAAAGCTATCGCTCTTGAAACATGTAAGTTAGACAGCAAGGAACTATCACCATCAGCTGTTTACAAGGGTACTTATAATGATTCTGTTCAAAAAATCAATCACAAATCAAGGCAGGACGTATCTCATGATGATCAAAGCCAAGCAACACCGGTAAACAAGGCCAGATCAAAAATTGACTACAAGGAATTGGGAATTCAAAATATGTGTTTACGTTGCGGTAGAGACAATCATCTAGCGAAGGACTGTAGGACTGATTTTAACAATCTGAAATACAGTTCATGTGGGAAACTCGGCCACATTAAGAAAGTGTGCATACGTACTTTGTTAGCAACGAGAAGGAATTCCAAAATCGACTCTCATTTTCTTCAGGAAGAAGATATTACTCAGACATTCAGTGTTAGCCATATAATAGACATTTTTCAATATCACGAATATCCACATGCGAAGAAATTTTATGCTACAGTTTTTATGGAGGGAATTCCCCCGAGATTTTAAGTAGATTCTGGAGCCGGTTTTACCTTGCTATCACGTTCTAGTTTCAAAGCGCTTGACTTACGTGTACAACTCCAGAAAGCAGATGTTGCATTTCGTTCTTATACTAAGAATGTGTTTTACCTGATTGCAAGGTTAATGTTACTGTTTCCTATCAGAATAGAACTTCATCTGAAGAGTTATATGTAGTACCGAACAACTTCGAACGCTTGTGGGGCGTGTCTGGATCCATCACCTTGGTATTAATCTTCAAGAAATTGACCGTGAAGCGGAATCAAATACTAGTCATATCGATATACAGTCAGTCGGTAGTATAAGGGAGATAATCAAGAGATTTCCAGAAATTTTCGAAGAAAAGATAGGGTGTGTGCCAAATTTGAAAGTGTCTCTTCAGCTCCGAAAGGATGCCAAGCCAGTCTTTCATAAAGAACGTGATGTTCCATATGCCTTACGGGAGAAAGTAGAAAAAGAATTAGACGATTTAGAAGCAGGTGGGATAATCTCAAAAGTCAATTACAGTGATTGGGGTTCGCCACTAGTAGTGATTCCAAAGTCCGATGGCAGAGTTCGACTTTGCGTTGATTACAAGATAGGCATCAATGACAAATTAGTAGCAGCAAACTTCCCAATTCGGAAAGTGGGATGACATCCTAAATAGCTTGAGAAACTCGAGGTACTTTTGCCGCCTGGACATATATAAAGGATATCTTCATCTCCAGGTTGATGATGAGAGCAGCAAGATCCAAACCATATCAACACATCGAGGTACATATCGCATGCATCGTCTTTCCTTTGGTATAAAAACAGCTCCGTCTGAATTTAATAGAATCATGGATCAAGTTTTATCTGGACTATCAAAAACTCATTCATATTTTGATGACATTATTATTCATAGTTTTACAAATACAGAATGTTAACAAAATCTATTTGCCTGCCTTCAAAGGCTCAAAGAATTCGACTTACATCTAAATCAAAGGAAATGTGCTTTCTTTGAAACCAGCATCGAATATCTGGGCCATGTTATTGAATATAATAAAATCATGAAGTCACCAGCCAAAGTTAAAGCAATACTTGAAATGCCTCGTCCGGTCAATACAGACGATGTTCGAAGATTTCTTGGAATGATAACATATTATTCAAGATTCATTCCAAATACCTCAACTATGACCTACCCCTTGAGGCAGCTTCTCCTCAAGAATAAGAAGTTTCATTGGACTAGTTCTTGTGAATCAGCATTTGCCAGACTAGAGGACGAGATTGCAAGTGATCGAGTGCTGATACCTTATAATGCAGATCTACCACTGGTTCTAGCTTGTGACGCCAGTCCAACAGGTATTGCTGGAGTCCTGTCACACATTGTTGATGATGTTGGAAAGCCTATCGCATTTGCTTCAAGGTCCTTGCCTTCAGCTGAAAGTAACTACAGCCAACTGGATTGTGAGGCTCTAGCAATTATGTTCACTGTCAACTATTTTTATATGTATCTATTTGGACGCAAGTTTAAGTTGATAACAGACAATAGCCCACTTACCAGAATCTTCCATCAGAATTCAAGATTACCAGCTATGACTTCTGCTAGATTATTAAGATATGCTTCATTTCTTTCGGGATTTGACTATGAAGTTGAATATAAAAAAGGTTCAGAACATACCAACGTTGACTGCTTGTCAAGAGCAGCGATCATTCAATCACACATTTCAAAGGATATAGTGTTCAGTGACGAAGTTTATAAACTCTGTTATTCAACCATCGCTGAAATAGCAACCACGGAATTAAATCCTGACAGTATTCGAATTTCAACAGAAAACGATGATGTGTTATCAAAAATCAAAGCAGAGCTCATGTCATCTGAATCCATAGACAATGAATTCACGCTAGATGATGGAATCTTATTCAAGGGTCAAAGAGTCGTCATTCCGTCAAAACTCCAGCCATTAGTCCTGAAGGAATTACATAGCACACACACAGGGATTACAAAAATGAAACAATTAGCAAGGCATTATTGCTACTGGAAGAATATTGATAAAATGGTAAAATCTTGTCAGTCCTGCGCCGACATTCGATCCTCTCCAGCGAAAGCCCCGATTCACCATTGGGACGTCCCTACAGACAACTGGAGCTGCGTCCACATGGATTATGCGGGTCCATTTCAAGGTTTCTACTTCCTTCTAATTGTTGATGCAAAATCCAGGTGGGCAGAAATCAAAGTAATTATAGAAGCTCCGACATCTGTGAAGACAATTGAGCTATTAAGAGAAATATTCTCATTTCATGGATTCCCAATAGTGATAGTCTCTGATAACGCTACAATATTTGTAAGTGACCTATTCAAATCGTTCTGTAGGGAACATGGTATATTCCAAAAATTCACAGCTCCTGGACATCCTGCAACTAATGGTATGGCTGAACGAAACATCCAGACGCTAAAACGTCGACTAAAAGCTATGTCGAATGAGCCCTTGTCTATATCCAGAAAAGTGCAAGAGATCCTTCTGAGGTATCATGCCACCCCTCTAGAGTGTGGAAAATCACCAGCTGAACTGTACCTGAACAGACCATTATGGATCAAACGAGACGTTATTCACCCAATCAAACAGGAAGGAAATCAAGAGGAGACTCATGGACATCGCAATCTAAGTGTGGGAGACAGAGTCCAAGTGAAATTCTATGAAGGGAATAAAATGTCATGGAAGTATGGAGTAGTCATTGGAAAGTTCGGTCATTTACATTACCAGATTCAGCTAGACGATGGTTATAGACTCAAAAGACATATTGACCAAATACTTAGAACGGAGGTTCCAAAGAAGACGGGTACAATCACTGATCAGCAATTAGGCCCAAGTCAACAAGAACAACATCCTGAATATAAACAACCTTTCATCTTCACTGACTGGATGAATGAGCCAATCCCTGGGAGTAATCAAGGACTCGAGGCAGAAGAAGACATGCAGAATCGAAGACTTGAAGCAGAAGAAAACGGACCTCAACCCCCAAACCTAACCTGCCGACCAGATAGGTACCTTAAGGACTATGTTACTTAAATGATCACCAAATTCTCTTCTTCAAAAATTAAGCATGGGAGACTGTTATATCCCAGTAGAATGTGCGCATGTCGACCACAGCATTTATATAGAAACTGTGTTATTCTTTGTAGAGGTTGCTTTATGTCAGTGTATCACAAGACACTTTTCAATACAGTGTTTGTGTAAGCAAGGTGTTCGTGTTTAATTATAAATGTCATTCGTGTATGGTCATAACAACCGATGACATCTAAGTTGTAAATATTTAATCTTTATTATTAAACAGGTTCAGAGATAATTTAGATGAATGATTCATGTGAATAGCCATTAAGTTGATTAAACACAATTTGGAGTGTGACTTGGAATGTCAGACTAGGGAGGTTACATTTAGTTGTTTCACTATTCTGGATAAAGAATTTACAATCTAATTTATCTCTAATTTCAGTTTATCATTAATATTGTGTATAAATTAGTGTACCACAGAAAGAGGACATTGACAATGATTTAAGCTCACTATTGGCAGAGAGATCTAATTAAGCAAGTGTCTGAGATTCAAAAAGAGGATTGCTGATATCATCAAGGAGTTTTAGTTGTATTTGTGATGTCTACATTTTTGCATTGTTATTGTCAAGCCCATTGTTAATGCATGCATCATTTGCCAAATGCCCCGCCCCTAAACATTTGCAATGGTCTCACGCACAAACTGTCCACGCTGGGATACTTGTGTCTGAGCTCGGGTAAAATGGGGTATTAAATCCTCATTATAGACAGGTATGCCTTCAAGTATTCAGTCTGTCAGTTCCTGTTTTTTAATAAATGCCTACGCAACCATCTATTCATAAGTAGCTGTCCAGACCTGTTTAGTTCCATACATCTTCTGTTTAAATCATTAGAAACTGAGACGAAACATCATCCTCTTGGCTATCTGTACTTCTCAAAAGATATTACATCAAGGGAGGGTGTTCTATGTTACATGGCCTCATACGTTACACACAGGTATTTAGATCTTATGTCATATAGGTTGTGTGTATGTCAATTTCAATGTATGGTTTTATCTTACCCAAAGCTGGAGTAAACTAGATATCTGTTGGGTTACATATGGCTAAGTTTTAATTAATACGGTCAGGTAAACACCAAATGTGTCACCAGGGATAACTTACATGCCAGCATCATATGATATTGCGCATCAAATACACATTTTTGTCTGTCCTGTAAAAACCTCAGCAAGGTTTGAGCACACATTCAGACCTAGGAGCATGCACAGAGGGAGCAATTCATCAGTGAGGTAGTGCAGTGATTTTGCAACCCAACTAAACAAGATTAAAATTGATGGACATATTGCATCCTTCTACCATACAGCACCAGAAAGAGCAAAAAGTGGAAAATTAGGATATGTGCTGGAAGATTTACAGATGTCCCACAAACATATGATGCCAGCTGAATTGGTTATTTCAGAAACCACATGTGACATTTTGGCAGTTCTGAGTTAAACTGGTATCCACATAGAGTACACCAGAATGCATTATTTCGTACAGAAATCATGCATGTGTTCAATCTCTCAACATAATTTTATGAGTTTTGAATTTTCTGGTTATAGGAGCAACAACACACGTGTAGCACATATATTATTTCTGCAGTAAAAGGGAATTGTTTGTCATCATTGGCTACCCTGCTCTGTGACCAAGAGTTGCTTTCCTGACTTCATAATACATTGTTAAATTTAACAGCATGCAGTATTAGTATGTTTCATTATTAAGTTGAGTAGTTCATTAAAATTACTTGTGTTTACTTGTAGGGAGTGTTAAAATGGATGTTGTCTTCCTTTAGTGATTCTGATTCAGAAGCGGTAGTGAAAATATGAAAGGGTGTAGTAAATGAGGATAAATATCATTTGAAATGCAAGGGTGAAAGGTATTGCTTACAAGTTGTATAAAGGCAAAGATATTCCTGGAAGGGTTCAAGATTCATATGTGTGCAAATGTGCCAGCAAATGTTATTTCAGAGTCACGGAGGAAACTAAGAGTGATTTATGGCCTTACTTTTATTCAATGGAAAGTAAAAGTATACAAGATACATATTTACAAAGGTTGATTGAGAAGAGAGAATGTAAATGGAGGTGTAAGATGACAAAACCTCGATAAACAGATGAGGAAGGTGAAGCAGGTCCTAGCAAAGCTATTCCAGATTCTGAACATAAGGTGAAGAACCACTTCTCTACTTACCATATGAAGATAGATGGGAAAATCCAAGAGGTACGTGTAACTACCTTTATAAAATTACATGGCATTACTGCAAATAGAGTTTGCAGACTTTGTAATCTACTGTTGCTGGGAACAGTTCTAAAGATACAAGAGGGATGAACCAAAGTGGTAATGCTATTTCTGGTGAGATTTCTGTAATGATTCATAATAATGTTTCCAAATTTGAAGTTAAAGAGAGTCACGATGATGGGAGACCGAAATATTATTTAGATGTGAAGATTATGCATGAGATGTTCCTGACTGATCACCCTGAATATGTAAATAAGGTTAAATACAGTTTCTACAGACAGTATGCCTAAGAGTGTATTCTGCCCGAAGGCAGGTCTGAGGTGTGCCCGAGCCGGTGTTTGTGCATGGTAGGGTAGCCAGTTCCTTTCCGCTCCTCCATTCCCTTACCCCCACTAATAGCTTGTGGCAACCCATCCAAATCTTGACCATGCCCAATGTTGCTTAACTTCGGAGATCTGAGAATTAGGCAAGATTTCTAGAGATATTTTCTTAAAGATTGCTTGAAATTAGAGTTGGTACCTAAGTTTCTCAAATCTTTACAAAGAAAAGGCCTTCCCCATTCAAAATCTACTGTCACTCAAAATAAAGTAAATGGCATATGGTTAAAAAATAAATTCAAGCTATTATACAAGAAGAAATCTCTACTAAATTTACAATTATATAGGACACATTTGACCATCTCTCAAAAATTATCTCCACTTGAATGGAGTTCATTTCTAAGGTACACTGACCTAAACTGTCATAAATATTAGATAGGAAACAGAAAACCCTAAAACATAAATTAATTTGTTTACAAGAAAACAAACGCAAAACATCTGACCAAAATACAACCAACAAAGTGTCCCCTTCCCATATGACTAACATTTCCACTACCACTACCTATCCAGTACAACCTTCTCTAATCAAGAGATGAATCAATTAGATAAAGGTATTAAACATAATTGGCCTAATCACAAAAAGGCAGAAGACATCATCACTACCATCGCTGAAACCGAAACTAATATCGATAAACAAATTCCAATTGACAAACAAAATGACATACGTTATGATGTAAGAAAGAAACTTCCAACATTGATTAATGAGATAACATCTAACAACAACTACAACGTCTCAAAACAAATTCTAAACCTGAAATCCAAAATCCATAATAGCAACATAGTAATAACAAAAGCAGATAAGGGCAATACCATAGTAATAATGAACAAACAAGACAACATAGATAAAACAGAAACTTTTTCAAACAAAACCTATACCATAATTAATAAAGATCTAACAAACAAAATACAGCCAACTTAAAGAAGCTTCGTAAAAAAACTACTTTCATTTTAAATGATCAAGATTATCAGAAATTAAGTATAATGAACCCAAAATTACCTACAGTAAGATCATTACCCAAAATTCATAAAAAAAGAGGTCCCCATTTGACCTATAATTAATAGTATAAATAGTCCTACCTATAAAACTTCTCAATTCCTACACAAATTCTTAAAAAACATTTCAAATTCCACAACTCCAACCCCATAAAAAACTTGATCAAACTTTGCAATTCCCTAAATAAATTCCTCTGCAACCAAACCACATTTTATGTTCTTTTGACATCACCAACAAGTATAAAAATATCCCTATCAATAATACTATTAACATCATAAAGAACAATCTGTCAAAACATAGCACATTAAGTAAAATCAAAATTGATGAATGGTTAAAACTACTTAGTTTCGTTTTAAACAACAATTACTTCACCTTCAATAAGAAAATTTACAAACAGGAAGGTCTGGTGATGGGAGACCCGTTATCTGGAATATTAGCTGATATATACACTTAGATAATCTCGAACACAGCAAGATGATTAATAACATCAACGGACTCTGCCTTTGGGATCGCTATGTTGATGATACCATAGCAATCATAGATAACCATATCAACAACAGTGATAACATATTCTCAAATTAAAGTTTGGATAATAACATTAAATTCACTAAAGAAGATGAGATCAATAGCTCTTTAAATTTCCTAGTCATCAAAATCACATGAGTATCAAACAAGTTCAACTTCCAAATATACAGATAACCCACCTTTTCTCCAACAACCATAAAAAAAGATTCATTACATCCCAACTCACATAAAAAAGCCCCTTATCACAGTCTAATATATAGGGCATTAAAAATCCCTATGTCCTCTAGTAATTTAAAGAAAGAATTACAATTCATTAAAGAAATAGCCAAACTCAACGGATTTAATACAGATATACGTAGCTGGTTTGAAAAGTTCTCGGAATGTACTAGAATTAAGTATCTTACCTCGGTGGAACTGCTTTTATTTTTCAACATAGTCTCCCTGTCAGGTAATGCATTTGGTCCCGCGATGCTCCAATGCCTTGATCCCATCTCGAAAATGAGATTCCTCCAGGCCTGCAAAATACCTCTCCAATTCGGCTGTCAGTTCTTCCCTTGTAGAAAATCCCCGTCCACCGAGTAAACTTTTCAGCTTGGGGAATAGATGAAAGTCTGATGGTGCCAAATCAGGTGAATAAGATGGATGTGGCAACAATTCGTACCCCAGTTCATGAAGTTTTGCCATGGCAATAACACCTGTGTGCGGCGGAGTGTTGTCCTGATGAAAGATGACCGTTTTCCTTGCCAAACCAGGCCTTGTTTCGTGTATCTCTTCCTGTAGTTGGTCTAGGAGGTTTGCATAGTATTGCCCCGTAATTGTTTGGCCAGTAGGAAGATAATCTATCAGCAGAATGCCTTTTGCATCCCAGAAGACTGAGGCCATGACCTTTCTGGCCGAACGCACTGCCTTTGCTTTCTTTGGTGGTGGTGAATCAGCATGTTTCCACTGCTTTGACTGCTGTTTTGTCTCTGGGGTATAGTAGTGGACCCAAGTTTCTTCTGTAGTCACAAGCCGGCACAAAAAATCTTGTTGGTTGCACTGAAAACGGGCCAGAATTTGTTCTGACATTTCCAATCTGGTACGTTTATTGTCCAACGTCAAGAGCCGCGGCACCCATCTTGCGGATAATTTTTACATACCAAATTCTTCAGTTAAAATATAATATACCCACTCAGAAGACATCCCTACAGCTTCAGCAATCTCCCGCACTTTCAGTCGACGATCCTCCACGACCATTTTATGCACTTTTGCGATAAATTCTGGGGTTGTAACACTTTTTGGCCGTCCACTACGCAGATCAACATCCAAGCTTTCCCGACCAAATTTAAACTCGCTGGTCCACTTGAAAATGAAAATGAAGGAGCAGAGTCCCCCAGTGTGTTCTGAAAGTCGGCATGAATTTCCTTTGCTTTCATACCTTTCTTTAGAAAGTATTTAATCACTGCTCGAATCTGTTTTCTTTCCATTGTCACAAATCACTACGCAGGAACAACAACAAAGAGTCGTAACTACCACACTCCTGCAGCTAGAGCACTGACGTGCCATGTGTTCACTCACAAAGGATGAGTGATTATTGCGCGAGAACCTCGTTGCTCTAGCACTGACATCTAGCGGTGATTCTGAGAACTTTTCAAACCATCCTCGCAATTGATAAAATCATCAACAAAACCAAATTAAAACTAGCTACAAATTTAACTCCACTGAAACCTGCCAAACCAAAAATACGCTAAATTCACGTTCACCAACCATAGTATTCATCCAATAACCAATTCATTAATGAAGCACGATGTAAAACTAGCCTATACAACTAAAAACACTAATCGTAATTTATTCTTTAATCATAACTCTATTAACATCACAGACAATAGTTACTCTGGATCAGGGATATACAGATTAAAATGCTCTACATGTAATTGTTCTTATCTTGGCCAAACTGGCCACAGCTTCTCTACCAGATACGCCGAGCATTACAATGCACAAAGACACAATAAATTCTCCGCAATGGCCAACCACATGAGGGACACAGAGCATAAATTCACTATAATAGAACAAGACCTTCATATCCTCAAAAGTCGAAAAAAGTAAACTCATGACAGAATACGAAAATGTATTCATTTTCCTCGACCAGCATTTTAACAAAGATAAGAACTTAAACGACCTTATTGATAAAAAAAGCCCCTTGTACGAACAGATTTTATTTCTATTACAAGAATCAATTCCCCTCACCAATATATTCTTAAAAATGTTCAACCTCAAATTAATAAGCACTCCCACCTCCTCTATAACTAATACACTCCATTCCCTTCCCCTCACTGACAGTACCTCTAATTCAAATGCATCCAACAGACCCATAGCCACACTACTCTAATAACGCTCTCTCCAACGGCATCTCACCGTTACAATACGTGCAGCAATACACTTTCTTCTTTCTCTCCCACCAATAGTAGCTCCCCTCCATATACCACAAACAAGCCAATAGTCATGCCTTCGCAAACAGATCCCCCTCCAACACAAACCTACAGCTATAACAATCGTAGTAAGAACTTGACAGTCGTCAATAACTTTTAGTTCATAACATAACAAGTTACTCTCAGCATCGTCAAATGGTAAGTGTACAAGATTCCCACCTAAACATTTTATTATGATTTTTAATACAATTTTTTAATTTTTTTAATACGCTTCTGGTTTCCTTTTACAGCATGTCAATAAACCCATATTCTTAACATTTTAGCATCATATCAAATTGAGATGGTCCATAGAGGTCTAATTTAAACATCATTCATCAACCTTCAACTACAACTTTGTATTTTTCATCAAAGTGAACCACAACTTCACCATATGCTATTGACTTTCGACTTTTATCTCATGTAAACAAATAATTACAGGTCACTTGACCATCCTTCGACATTATTTTATTCAACATTATGGTTTTTAATAAATACGATTTTGATCGTCATTCTCCTCATTGTCTAATTGTAACCGCTGGTTGGGCAACATCATTTTACAGCAATCTTACCACTTGTTTATAACAGACTGTTGCTTTGTTCATTTTACTTACAATAGTAGCCTTCCAGTGTCAATACTGCAAATACTTTCACCAATTCTAAACTCCTCACTCATTGCAATATCTTTAAAACCAACATTGTACTAGCCTTTTACTATATGTTAATTTTCGATCAAGTCTCTTCAAGGCTTTTTATAAATTACTTTTATTTTATTTATATGTAAATCAGGTGCCTGATTTTATTTGAAGGTTAAGGCAATGGTTGATGATGCCTATATACAAGGCGAAACGTGTACCATTTTAATTAACATGTCAAAGTAAATCAACAAAGACAAGACTTATTGTATTGATCAGGTGGTCAAATTAATAAATTAACTTATTGTTATTATTTCGATCTCAGGGGATCCGGTGTATCAACACGGCTATGGCCGTTGAGAGTTTCTACAGAAAAGACTTCTTAAAAAACTTTGATTACAGTCAAAACTGGTTAAGACATCCCTCTCTAGCGAGTTTCTCTGGTTATTACATCATTATTCCAATGTTCCAGGATGTGTTCTATTAAATAAATGCTAATGAAATCTGGATAGCACATTCACATCACTCTTTAGTATGTTAGCGACTCCCACCATAAGATATTTAAATTAGTGTTACCAGCCACATTGCATGCAGGACGGACCAACGAGAACAGGCCTGGTTAAGGATTAGGTACAGAACTTAATTTCACGGCCCAGGAATGTGGTTGCATATCAGCCTACAGCCGCAGGAAACGTCAGTTCCAAACCAGTCTTATTGTCTGACATGTTTGGTGCTTAATTTTACGTTCATGAGATCTCTTTCAGACAGCATGGGCTTGACCTGCTTCCGCACTTAACCGCCCTGGCCTTAACTAAGAACTGATTTTTCAAATATAATCCTTCAGAAGATGCCGAGGCAGAGAGTAACTGCGCGTGGGAGAAATGTTTGAGCGGACAGTCCTTAGTGAGTCGCGGTCCCGCACCCACAGTTACTTGCTACTGGACATTTGTTTGTATGCATGCATACACAGCGGATCAACCGTGCTCGCATCATCAGTACTGCACTGTCACCTATATCACAACCCAGTAGTGTACTATAAGAGAGTAGAAATAGATTTAGACGATAAAATATGTAGGCCCACTCTAACCCATTTGACATATTTATTTCTCATTTTCAATTTAAAAGTTATTCGTGTGCCTTTTCCTTTTCCTGTGTGATTTACAGAAGTCGTTATGAAATCCAAAATAGACATTGAGAACTTAGTAACTTTAATGTCGGAAATACCAGTGGTCTCACTGTGTTTGAAAAAATTTGGTATCATTTAGAGCCGTTATGGAGAGAGTATCCTCAAAATTGTACCCATCTTCTTCTCTAACGAAATGTGAAAGACACAGCATGCTTGAACTATTTTTGTATTTTCGTAAGTGTAGAAGGCAAACGACGACGATGATGGACCATACTTATTACCTACACTGAAAAGAGTGTTGAAAAGGATCAGTTGGAAAGCGCAGGGAATTTTGCACCACTCAACCCGCCGTGTGTGTAAGAGTCAGCGGAAGCGAGCGCACCCGCACATGCAGATGGGCGAGTTTTACTTCCACGCCATCTGAAAGAGGCCCGAGTGACTTGTCTAATATTGCACGTAAATTAGGCCGACTGTACTTATACAGCTGACATGCTGGTGCTTAATTTTACGTTTTACCGGGCGAGTTGGCCATGCAGTTAGAGTCGTGCAGCTGTAAGCTTGCATCCGGGAGATAGTAAGTTCTAATCCCATTGTCGGCAGCCCTGAAGATGGTTTTCTCTGGTTTCCCATTTTCACGCCAGGCAAATGCTGGGGCTGTGCCTTAATTAAGGCCATAACCGCTTCCTTCCAACTCCTAGACCTTTTCTTTTCCGAAGTCGCTACAAGACCTATCTGTGTTGGTGCGAAGTAAAGCAAATAGAAAACAAAATTTACAAACATAAGCGACGTGTATAGTTCGTGTTTCTAAGAACATTTTTCATTGATGTTTTACTGTGTTGGTGTTCTTAAAATGTACTATTTCTTTATTAATTTTATTAATTACAATTTTAAACACTTGATTCTTTGTTTTCATCATAATTATTTTTATGTTCAAACCTAACCTTAAATTAAACAGCGAAACTGCTTTTCATTTTTTAGCATGTTCTCTCTTTATGACATTTTTCCAGTTCCCGCAAAAACAGCCTAACCAGTTTTAACTGTAAATGTTTGGCAAACCACAAGTCTGCAGCAAATAATAAATTTTTAAAGTAAAGATGTTAGATCCTACTCTAAGTGACAATGCCAAAAGGAATGTGACTCCAGAAATGATTATTCATCGTAGTCGTGCCAAGAAGTTCTACACTACATTGAAAGCAGCCCCTCAAAATGATGAGGATGATACTGTGGCCCCAGCCTTCGATTATATGCAAAATCTCAAACTCTTCCACTAATCCCTGTACAAGAAGTGATTTACCTCTGCCAACTGTGGATCAACATATTCTGTATCCACAACTTGAAAAATAATACAGCAAAATTTTATGCATACTATCAGGGACAGGCTCATACATCTTCTGATGAAGTGTGGACATTCTTACTGGACTACCTAGAAAATGAACTACCACCTACAGTGAAGAAACTCTGTCTTTTTAGTGATGGGGCTGCAGGCCAAACAAAAAACAACACAGTTGTACGATTTTTACCATGTTTATGTGACAATGGTATGTTTGAATCCATCAAGCACTTTTTCCCTGTACGGGGACACTCCTTTCTACCCTGCGATCGTGACTTTGGCAGCATCAAACGAGTTATTCGAAGGGTAGATAGGATCTACACTCCCGAACAGTATGGTGAACTCATTCAATGAGCAAGTGTTAGTAAGAGGTTAAGTATTTGTGAAGTAGTGACCAATGATATTCTGTCATTCAAAGACTGGTGGCAGGCTTTCTATAACAAGTATTCAACCTTAGATGAGTAGTCTAGATGAGGAGAGCCCAAGGAAAATAGATTACCTTTCAAGATATCTCCATTAAAGGATTTTTCTTACAGTTGCCAGAAGAAAGGGAAGGTAGTTACCAACACATTCATTAATGGACTGTGTCAAAATACCTTCAGGTTTTCCAAAACAGCTAGTGCTCCTTTTCTTCCACAGGAAAGCATACCCTGAAGGAAAAGTCTACATTAATAAAAACAAGATGGAGGACTTGAAGAAGCTGGAAGTGTACTCGTGGCTATCAATGGTTTTATAGTCAGATTTTCAATTGGCCAACTGACAAAGAACTGGTTCGTGCCATTACCTCAGATGTGGAAGACGAAGTAGACCAGAATATTGTTACAGAACTCTTCTGATTTTCATGTTACTCTAACAGACTAGTAGTGAGTGATATATTTGTGCCTATTTATCATATTCATGAGTATAAAAAATTTTAAAGTGTACTTCAGTTTCTGAAAATGTTGTTTTATGCGGAAAAACATGTGCAAATATTACTTTCTTTTCTTTATTCAAAGATGACCTATATCTTCCAAATGTTCAACTATTATGTTTGACAAATGTCCATTTTAACATGTCCATTATTTAAGATGTTGAAAACAATTATCGGTGGAATAAAACATTTCTTTTTAGTTTCCCAAAAAGACATAACCAATTCCATTAATGATCAAGGAGCTACATATTGTAGTTGTGAGCCATGAATCTGGTTGTCACATTTCACAATCTGAAGCAGCAGCTTCCAGGCACTGGCATAGCCTTCTGCTGCAACTATGCTACAAAGGTAATGATTCTAATGTCTATCATTACCATCCTCACTACCATACTGTAGTAGTGTTACCAATCCATAAACTGGTACAATGCTGCTATCCATATACCCTGTTCTTTTCTTGCTAACTACTATACATTACATGTCATTTAACATATTCCCTCCTTTGCGAGTCACATGTGACTCATACAGCACTAAACCGTGGTGCTGGACAAAATACAAATTTTATTCCTATGCTGCTACGGTGATAACTTTGCATAACAGTATGGCAGCGAGTCACAAATGGTATCTATGTTGTTCCGTGGCACAGGTTTATGTTTAACAACTAACTTACAAGGTGTGTTCCAAAAATAATGCGACTAAATTCATAAAACATAATTTATTGAAGATATTCCTATAAATAATTAAAAATCTTCAAAATAGCACCCTCTTGCATCGATACACTTCTGGAGGCGGTGTTTCCATGCCTGGAAGGTATCCTGGAAGGCCTTTTCCGGAATGTCCTTTAGAGCCGATGTAACATGCGCCTGGATTCTTTCAATCGTGTGCCAATGTTTTCCTTTCATGACTCCTTTTAACCAAGGAAACCAAAAAAAAAAAGTCAGCGGGAGCCAGGTCAGGACTGTAGGGAGGCTTGGGAACCACTGTGGTGTTGGTCCTGGCCAGGAAGTCGTTGACAATGAAGGCACTGTGACTCGACGCATTGTCGTGATGAACTTTCCACATGTTCTTGATGTCGCTTCGGCAGCGCGAGACCCTCCTTTTCAGTCTTTTTAGCTCTTCCAAGTAGAAAGCTGAGTTCACTGTAGTCCCAGTAGGTACGAATTCATGGTCGACAATGCCTCTGATGTCAAAGACAATGAGCATGGTTTTGATCCTGGACTTGCTCATGCGTGCCTTCTTGGGACGGGGCGACGATGGGGTGTGCCACTCTGAACTCTGCCTTCTTGTCTCAGGGTCGTACTCAAAAACCCATGTCTCATCACCAGTGATAACCGAGTTAAAAAAATTAGGATCATTTTCACACATTTCCAACATTTCTCGGCACCGAAGCACTCGCATGTCCTTTTGTTCGTCGGTCACCACTTTCGGGACCAGTTTGGCACACACCTTTCTCATGTTCAAATCTCCGGTCACAATGCGTAAAACAGTTGTTTCTGCCATGTTTAGAGTTTGTGCTATCAATTGAAGGCTCAGCCATCTGTCAGAGTTCAAACAATTGCGTACACGCGTCACATTTTCGTCGACTCGTGAGGTTGATGGCCGTCCATTGCAAGGTTCGACGGTGATCTCTTCTCGGCCCTGCATGAACGACTTGTGCCATCGAAAAACTTGTGATTCGGACAAGCAATCGGTCCCAAAGGCCTGCTGAAGTAATGGAAACGTTTCGGTGGCGAACTTCCCAAGTTTAACGCAAAATTTGATAGCGTACCGTTGCTCTACAGAACAATCCATTGTGCCGTGTTACATGAACTCAAAACGGGTTTGATGGAAATGCATGTCCTGACTCTCCGGTAGCTCGCTGCTGAATGAGACAAAGAGTGTTTGAAGCTAACACCCCCCTCCACCTAGCCCAGCAGGTCAGAACACGCTGCGGTATACAGTTGCGTCAGAAAAAAATTTGTTCGCATTACTTACGGAACGCACATTGTACACTATGAGGCATGGGTGACTCATGACACACGGATGTAATACAGCTTTTAATATTTGCTATACAGTCACAAGTGCCTCACATTTTTACTAGACATCCCACTCAACTGCGGTGGACATCAGGAGCTACAGACTGTTGATCGAGTATTAACATGCTGTAGCCATCATCTGTTGTGACAGCGTGTGAATACCCTTGTCATTGTGTGAAGTAACTACAGGATATACATTTGGGCATCTTTTCTATGCAGCACCACGGTACTTATATACAGATTTCATTATCTTATTCTCAACTATAAGCATAGAAAGCTAAGGAATGTGCGTGAATTGTTTCAGATGAAACGTAGATTAGCAGACTTCCAGCTGCCCAAAGAGTGTTTCAGTTCGGACTCTTTGCAATGAGCCAGGAGATCTTGATTAGAGAAACTATTAGAGGAGTCGGATATTGAGGATCTTTTAGGAGATGAAGATATCCAATGTACTGAAATGGAGGATCCCAATTTTTCATTGTCAATTTCATCATCTTTACCAGTGTCCTCTGGAACCGACACAGATGTACATGATAGCCACAGTGAAAATGACAGTGAACAACTTAAAACACAATCAGTTAAATCAGACTGCAGTTGGTGTGATATAACCAGGAATGATTTAGGCTTCACAGTTTTTCCTGGGGAAGCAAAGGTTCAGTTGCATTTAGAAGAGGGACAGCCCATTGATATATACTCTCACTTCGTGGATGACAGGCTATTAGAAATGATGGTTCAGGAAACCAACAGGTATGCCAATCAATTTAAACAAAGTCATACTAAGAAAAGCAAGTCCAGATGTTTGAAACGGAAGGAAACATGCTGAGGAAACGAAACAGTTTCTAGGAAGTATCATGTCTATGTGTCTCGTTCCTCACCCAACTATTAACACATACTGGTCTAAGAATAACTTATATGATGTTCGACTTATTAGATGGGCAATGTCACGGGATCGTTTCCTTCTTCTCTTGAGATTCTGGCACTTTGCAGACAAGGAAGCTAAACAACAACCAGGTGATCGACTTTATCGAATTCAACCCCTCCTTGATAAATTACACCAAAATTTTGAGAATGTCTTGACAATGGGAAAGGAAATGGTTATAGATGAAACTATGGTTCCTTGGAGAGGCCATTTGGTTTTCAGAATGTATATTCCTAACAAAACTCACAAATATGGAATTGAGGTGTATAAACTCTGTATGAGGGAAGGCTACACTGTTAGAACAAAGATCTATGCAGGAAAATCCAGTGAGAGTGAAAGCAGAGTTGGTCATGCTCATTCTGTTGTAATGGAGCTTCTACGTGGATTCCTAAATGAAGGACGATCCTCTATGCAGATAATTTATACACCAGTGTGCCTCTGGCAGAAGAACTTCTGAGGAACGAAACATTTGTGTGTGCGACCCTTTATAGCAATAGATGTGCACTACCGATGATAGTGAAACAGGAAATGAAAGGTGATGTGGTGGGTAGGATGTGTCAGCACGGTACTCGAGTTATCAAGTGGGTTGACAAGCAACCTGTTCTAATGCTTTCAACACTGCCGAACCATAGTGACTGTCTGGTAGACTCCAGAAAGAAAAACAGAGACAGTGAACCTGTCAGGAAGCCTCTCTCTGTTCTTGATTACAATGGAGCTAAAAAGGCGGGGTCGATTTCACCAATCAGATGTCTTCCTATTATTCAGGTCTACAGAAAGGTTTACAATGATACAGGAAAGTAGCCCTAGAAGTTATCATTGGTTAATGCTTTGATACTTCACGCCATGACGTCTGTGGAAGATCGCAAGAAGTCTGGTTGGACCACAGACAGAACCTGTCATCAGTCCTGGGAGGAGACGTGCACACACTATCTCAAAGATGGAAGGACCAGCCAGAAAAGTTCGAAGACGATGCGTGGTTTGCTATAAAGTTCAGCGAGAATGTGGCACATCAAAAGACACTGATAAGAAAACAAAGCAGGTGACAACGTACTGTGAGGAATGCCTGAACATTTATTGTTTGTGTAAAAATGCATTTACACTCATGTAAATAAACTTTTACCAGCATGTAGAAAGGGATGTTATCACACTGTCCTGTACTACGCAAGGCACGGGTGACTCGTGGACCTTAATAATTACTGCAGCTAAACCGAGCGCCAGTGGATCATCCTGCTGAGGAATGTGAGAACTTGACATGACTTGCAGCTGTCAATCTAATTACTTCGAAGTAATATAATTTTCCCATCCACGAACAGCTCACTTCATTACGAGACATCGGTGACTCGTAATGCACTCACGGTTAATGTCAACAGTGTAACAATAGCAGCGAATGTGTTAATATGTTAACCTTATCACTCTTACCCATAGAGTTCTTCCCAAAATCAATCAAAGAACTTTGCATGTCTCATGACATGTCAACAGTGTTGTTCCTTTAACATTTCTTCTATTGTTGAAGATGTTAAGGAACACCAATAAACCTGCTGCAGTATTTTACAGCTACGCAATCAAGTCAGGCAATCTGGTGTTGTAATATCATTGTGGAAACAATGGAGGCCAGTATTTTGCCACCTGCTTGTTTTTCAGAGGTAAGGTGGCATTTCATTTAAATAAGAGTACTTAACTATCACACTGTCCAGACACAGGACATGGAAAATCCTCATGCTAATGCAGAATGGGACTTCCCAGGCTTAATGTGCTTTTTGCTTTCTCAAAACAAAGGAGCGCTGTGACAGGCGTGTTATACCTTGATATGCTTCAGCTGTAGCTATTTCCAAAACTGAAGGAGGTTTCTGCCAATTTCATATTCCAACAACATGGTACTCTAATTTACTAATATACGTAAGTGTATTACTAACCGGCATATGGATCTCGCAGAACACAGGATCAAACAGGGTGTTGTTGAGGTTTCCTTCTAAGTCGACCTACAAAGTATAATGTTCCACGTAGGGAAATACAAAACCCACTGTTTACCTACCACTACTGAGTAATTCTGCAGTGAGAACTTTGTCACATGCTGCCCCAATTCCGTCATCCAGAAACACCACTAGGACTGCCAACAGATGGCCAGCTCCCTGTGTGAGCCATAGGTTCCTCTCCAATTGGTCCCACATTATACAGTTTTCAATAATTCACAAAACTCTTCAATGTTCTGGAGACCGGTATGTATTTGAGAAATATTAGGTTGTACAAACACACCACAATAGCATATACTCTGGTGAATATACCTCTCCCCAACAAGGATATAATTTGTGTACCAAGAAGTAAATCAAATAAGGAAATAAATTCTCAAAAAAAAAAAAAAGAGAGAAATGAAGGAATAAATTTAGGTGAACTGAAAGCAGTACATGAGATTTATAAAAAACAGCACACATGTTAATAACCATTAAAAAAACTCACTGTCAAAATTAGCTGTTCAGAGCACAAGACCTATTAGATAATATGACCAGAAGAAATATCAATAAATAAGCAAACTCACCTGTACAGATATAAATTACAAGTAACCATTCCCTCCAGTGACTTAAGGAGAGTAAAAATTTGTTCAATGTGGAAGTGTAAGTGACAGATATTTTTCCATATTAGACAAATTGCTGTATAATGCAAAATTAGTCTACGTAAGTTAATCGGCTGTGCTTGGAGTCACTCCTATGTAAGTAATACTTTGATTTCATAAATGAATTTATAAATGAGTATTTCAGTAATTATAACTATCAATACTGTACTTCAATATCCTTTTATTCTTACCAGGATTTTATATTATTCAATTTCATAATGCAACACTAATAATTTTCACATTTGCAAACATTTATTACGTGTAATAAAGGGTTCAAACCCGACTGTTGGCAGCCCTGCAGTTTGTTTTCTGTGATTCCCCATTTTCACACCAGGCAAATGCTGGGGCTGTATGTTAATCAAGGCCATGTTAGCTTCCATCCCAATCCCAGCCATGCCTATCGGTTCCGATATTTAAACACAAATTCCAAGGCTCCTTCATCACTTCACTTGTGGTCTGCACATCAACACAACATCTTAAACTCCACCAGTTGGTCAGCTGACTGCACGCTATGTCAAGTGGCCTTAATGCCATGACTTGTGGAGACACGAAACCACAATTCAGTATTTCAGGATGGCTGCTGGATCTACCTACAGTACAATCCTATTAGTCCACTTGCAGTGGCTATTCCATTTTATAGAACCTTCTCAAATCTCTGCCAGAGGACAGAGCCTTTCTCATTCCAGCTCACAATTAATCTTCAAGGTCATGGACTTTCACGTCCCACCCATACTCAAGAATTGTTGATTCATCATGAAGGTGTTGAACATCAAGAACGTAAGTACTATTGGTTTAACCAGAACTAAGTTTCTAACAAGCTTGCAACTTCGGATGAACTAAATTTTTTAAACATCTTCAAGACTCTTGTAAGTCAGTGTGGCTGAACTACCAGCATCAAATTTTATTTGCCTAATTGTGTTGTCTGCAAAGATCATATTTAAGATAAACTTCATGCAAACTCAAGGTTTGGTGAGTACATTGCACATTTTGCCATTTCAACTTCTTTTGTTTTTCAACCCCTTGGGCGAGTTAAATTTGTGAATTAATTTAGTTTTGAAGATTTACTCTGTCAATTAAATTGTCCTTTGCATTATTTATTTATCTCCCACCTTGTCTTTTATCTGTTTTCAATTTGTTAACTATACTAAATATTTATGCATTTCTTAATGAATTTTACTATTGTTAAAATTAAATTGTTAACAGAATGATTGGTTTTCTTCCCTTAGAATTCATGTTCCAAAATAATTGGTTCCATTCACAAGGTGGGAACTAGGCCAGTTTCATATTTCAGAACTCAATCTCTGGGAGGCAAATGGCATTGTCAAGGAAAAAAACATTCTGATTTTACTTCTTGTTTCTGCATTGAACAAAATTAACCACCAATACATTAAACTGGCAGATATCCAAGCATTGTGATTGCCTTGCCACAACGCGGGAAGATCATTAATTTTCAGGTTCTTAAAACATTTCCGCTCATTGCATTCTTGAACACAAGAGGCTCCTCATTTCCCACACATAAACCTGTAAGACTATCCTTACAAATTTCAAACCAATACATAATAATTTTTAGCCGAGTCACTCACTTTCAGAAATAAATCAAATGACTTGAAGAAGAGTTTTCCTTAACTCACCAAGTTCCTAATCCTCGTACGCAATTTTCTGATATATGCACTACTGTCTAGACTAGTTGTTCTAAAGTAAATTTTTTTCCTTTGTAGACCAAATGTTTTCTAGGAAAACTGATAAATGGACTTTGCCAAGGGCTGTTACGCAGCACAGATCCTCATGGTTTATGAAGTAAATGACAGCAATATACAAAATTATGACTTCTGTAAGATTTACAGCCGCAGCAGTAATTCTGTTCGTGACAAAGAATATAAGACTAATCAACTAATATTCTCATAGTAGTCATAACCAGCGTGTTTCATGACCGCTTAAAGCGAACAGGACATAACCAGTCATTATCAGGAATTCTGACCAACCCAAGAAAAACAATCTTGACACTACCACAACCCTGAATCAATTTAATATTCATGGTAGGATGCAAAAATAACTCCATAAGAAAAGCAAGCCAGAAGTTGTTGAATACAAGTTATACTCTAATCACTATACAGTTATCTGGAAAGACAAAAGTGATATACTTACAGTTTCTTCAAGCCACCCTGGTTCCTCTTTGATATCTATTTCCAGGTCCATTTTATATGATGTATTTAGACTGTGACTTACATCCAATGACTTGTCACTGAAATATGAAACAAAAAATATATTGTTGTTCTTGTTAGGGCCACAAGTTTACAGCCTCGGTGTAATTTAATCCAACTGTTAATTTTGTGATTATAGACTCTGAAACTGATGTTTTAAAGGGAAAGCAGAACACAGGGACATGACTGTTATTTCAAAGATCCACATTCATTGGCTGGGATTGAGCTGTAGTCAACTTGATGAGATGTCAGCAACAATGCTGCTTGACTATCAGCCTTTCTCGAGGTACACATTATAAGGAGGGTGCTATCACACAATAATTAAATACTAGAGCTCAGTTACCATGCTGTACTAGGTTTTAACTCATTCAGCTAGGAAGATGGTACTGATGGCTCTTATTTAGTATAGAGACTGTACAGTCGTATATGTAGTTCCACCCTAGTAGACATCAATTTTGGTTCATAATTGTCTTTCTTTTTGAAGGAGAGTGCATCAAAAGACAGGCAGGGAGAAGCAAGGTCCAGGATGCAAAAACGTGGCTAGGGATGAAAGGTAGTGACTTGGTCAAAACAAGGAGTATGGAGACATCCTAATCCCAAAAGGCAAATTTACAATCAGGCAAGCTCCTGAAAAAAAGGTCTTTAAATAATATTCACACAAATTTATAAGAATCAAACAACAGTAGCCATGTTCTGCTTAATAGTAATAGATCATAAATAAACCTACATCCTTCCTCGTAAACAAGAGAGAAAAGAAGATATTCATGACTTTCACCTATATCAACAGGCAGTCATATAGTCTGGCCAAACTGTTTGTGAAACATATTAATGTGTCTTTTAGGACTAATAACAATAATAATAAAATCCTGTTCAATTCTAACAGCGTGAACACAAGCAGTACTTATAGTAAATTGGGAGTGTATAGAAATATGCTAGATACTCTGCCATGTGTGAACATATGCATGATAACAATCACCTGTTCTGCTACAACCTTTAAATAAAGGTAAACGGATTAATGTTCTCGAGACCGGGCGAGTTGGCCGTGCGCGTAGAGGCGCACGGCTGTGAACTTGCATCCGGGAGATAATAGGTTCGAATCCCACTATTGGCAGCCCTGAAAATGGTTTTCCATGGTTTCCCATTTTCACACCAGGCACCTTAATTAAGGCCACGGCCGCTTCCTTCCAACTCCTAGGCCTTTCCTATCCCATCGTCGCCATAAGACCTATCTGTGTCGGTGCGACATAAAACCCCTAGCAAAAAAAAAAAATGTTCTCGAGAAGTTGGAAAGTTATAAACTGCAACGCTTGACAGGGAAAATAATATAATGAACACATGGCAGATGACAATCAGTTATTTAAACTAGCAATCCAATATTCTAGAAAGAGGAAGAAAGGGAAAGGGCAACAAGAAGGGGGACAGTTAGGAAAAGCACAAGTGTGCAGTAAAGGTCAACTCCCCTCCTATACCGCAGACTCCTCCCACTCCACTCCTCAACCCACCAGCTAAACAGTCTGCTGATTGAGCTGATAGTGCCCACATACTTGCAAGGCCTTTGCATCTAAAGTAAGTCACTTTTAATTTCAACACTGGCTTCTCATTTTGTCAAGTTGCCTTTAGAACCATTACATTAAATTTTTCTTTTCCTTAGAGACAAGTGAAAAAGTCCACTTTAATCTGGCTGGCTTGATCAACAAACAATAGAATTATTTATCTGTTAAGATCTTGTGTTGGATAAGCAGATGGTGTCAACACTAACAATAAAAACTTGAGACACAAGAAGGGCTGTGGGACTACGAAAGACCATAAATAATGCCACACCCAAATACATTAGATCAACAGTCAACCAGTTCAATTTTAACATACCACATACATATGTCTTATAGAATTTGGACATAACATTAAAGTTTTTCATGTTTGAACTTTTAATAAATGTTGTGGTATTGTCGTTTTATCCAGTCTGTTAGGACATAAAATAATGTTAAATAAGGTCTTCAAATGCATGTGATTTTATCCATAAGCTGAAGAAGAGAATTTTTATTTTCTCAAAACATGTACTTGCATCTACATATGTATTTGATGGTTTAGATATACAATACCATTTTTGAATTGTATTGACAAAGTGGACCTAGACATAATTAACTGTAGTAATTGAGTCAATACAGACCACTGGTGGCCATTATGGTCAATCCAATAGATACACTTTCATATTGTCAAAGCCAAGGATGAGAATGAGACAGGTCAATGAAAGTAACAAATTTATTCTAGCCCATACCAGAAAACATAGTGCACTGAAAACACATCTTGCCAGCAAAGGCATCACAAAATCTTACAAGAATGAATAAACAGAATGTTGAAGAACAAAGATCAATTAGTGCAACTTTGCAAGGTAGGCTATGAAAAACCACAAATGTACTATAATTACAAGAAATTCCCAAATGAGCTGACATACTCAAGCTTCACGCAAAAGGAAAAATCATTCAGCAATTCTGAAACGACAGTCTTTCAGTCATAGATAATTCTCACTAGAAAATGAAGGGGGTGCACTGAAGGCCCATATATCAATTGTTTGAAATATAGCAGACCGAAGGTCCAGCTTGGATTCTGCTCAAACACAAATACAGTTAACACTAAATGTGAGTAATGATCACAAAATAATTTAAAATTATATGTCGTGGAAAAGAGAGAAAGCCATTCCACAGTTGGCAATACAAGACAGTATTTAAAGTGAATATGGAAGTGTGCTTAAGACCAAGATTTTATATGAACTGGTCATTAACCTAAACAATGATAGTGATTACACTTTTTTACTGATCATAAGGATCCAGCTAATGAGTAAAATACATAAAAAACAGATAAACACACCTGCTGAATACACAGAGGAAAAGTGCAGAAACATCTGTCCAACAACTCAGTGACCTGAGAATGCAGTTTTAAACAAGATATGCTGAAGTTCCTTTGAGTACAGTGCCATTTCTATTGATGTGATTTGCTGATAATAGCACTCCCAGCAATATTGTGCTATCCCATTGGCTGCGAAAAGAAATTCACCATTGAGAAAGTTGAATTCAGGTAGAAAGCACTACCAGGAAATAAATAAATAGAGTATGTTAAAATTGAAGAATAGAGAGAACTTTAAATTAGAGTCCATAGTGACTTGCAGTGATTAAGTCACCAATAAAAGTAATTTTTAAAGTTCAGGACAAAGCCCTACTTCAAAATTAGTTGATATCTCCATCTATGGCACACTCTCAGATGAACCATGTGCATGATGTGAGCTTCAAATTATATAGCACTGTCCCGCGATGTAGATCATACACAATTCTCTACGTTTACGGCAGTAATTAGGCAAGGAAAAGGTAAAATTAGCAGATACTCAAATGAGCCAGATAAAGCAACACAAATAGGAAGCGTAACATACATTCACCAAACATCAAATAAGGATAAGGAAAAGACTTACCAGAAATGTGGAAGAGTGTCAGGAAATCCCAACAAGAATAAATTTACCTGGTATCAATTAATTTAAGAAAGAACAACAAATTCAGAGGGAAATTTAAATTAATTAGGTTTATTCAGTAACTAATAATAATGAAAATCTTTAAAATATTAGGGAAGAAATCAACAACGTAGGGAAACTTAACAAGATAAAATTAACTTGGATAAACATATTAAGTAAAACGAAAATTAAAATTTATACTGGTCGACCAGAGGAAAAATTAAAATTAAATTTCATAACCAACTTAGGCTTCAACACACCAATGAAAATGAAGATTAAAACTAATTTCAGTTCGCCATGAACGCATCTAAGAGCCTTGTCTCAAGTATTATTATTATTCCGAATCACCGAGTTCTCACCAAGGGATTAGATGATGGGCAGTCGAGATACAAGAAGCACAACGAACGACATGCCCAGGCACAAGGGGAAAAATAACAGGAAAATTTAAAAAATTTAATATCTCCAAACAGGAGAGCAAGGTTTTCCAAAAATTAAGAAAAATCAATTAGAAATTAAATTCATCCCAAGGGACGGAAGCAGTCCACAAATCAACAAACAATATTCACGGTCGGGAGACGAAAATCAACACATTAACAATCACCAAAACAAAACGTTGTCATGGTGACACACAGACGCCATGTATCAAGCATGGCAGCATGAAACCACGGAAGCAAGCCCCGTCCAAAAAGGGAAACGAAAATATAACCCGAGGACAAAAAACAAAGGAAGGAAAATTAAAACAATACAGCGAAAGATAAAAAAGTAACTATCCCCTTGGTTCGAACTCAAGTGATTTAAAATTGACTTTTTTTTTTTTTTTTTTTTTTTTGCTAGGGGCTTTACGTCGCACCGACACAGATAGGTCTTATGGCGACGATGGGATAGGAAAGGCCTAGGAGTTGGAAGGAAGCGGCCGTGGCCTTAATTAAGGTACAGCCCCAGCATTTGCCTGGTGTGAAAATGGGAAACCACGGAAAACCATTTTCAGGGCTGCTTAAAATTGACTCACATGGGGTGTTCAGATAAGCTAGAACAATTTAACATTACAAGGGGCACTAACAAAATTTCCACAAAGCATAAAACATTCAAACTTCACCCCAATACATTATTAAATATTATCAGTTTCTTTTAACAACATGAAAGTTACAATATAAAATGTCTATAATAATAATAATAATGTTTTTAATAAACCTTTTAAAAAGCCGAGATGTAGTTTTGTCAGAAATTTAGAGTTCTCAAACACATAACGGATACTCAACCAAGTCGAACCAGAAGAGGATAAGTTTCTTAAAAGAAATGCCGAAATCTTCGCTGGCTTGACGTGACGCTAAAAACGCCATATTAAATTCAGTACTCACATGCTGGTTGAAGAAGCCAAGTCATCAATTATAGTAAACATACAACCTAAAGCAGTTCCCACGTTGATTATAGCTTTAAAATTATTACGGGGGCGAGGGAGAAAGCCGCCTTACACTTTTCTTCAAGTTATGTCCATGTTGCCTAGTAAGATGCACTCGCAGCAGAGGAACGACAAGCGTGGGTCCATCTCAGTCTACTTGCCACTCGGTACTGCCGCTCTCGCCCAGCGTAATAATCGGCGATTAGCTTACTTTCTCGGAGCAAGCTCCTATTGGTCAAGAGGCTGAGCTATGAAGTTCGAACACGTTGCGCAGATGGCAGTGCATACAAGGAGCCTACTTTCAGCCCCTAGATTAGAGCGCAGACTTAGAGAAGCAGTGAAAAATAAAACTTTAAAGTACAAAGGAACAGAATAGACGAAGGTACCACCAAGATATGGTAAGTTTGACACAATCTCTAGGCCGTCTTTAGGCCACATCCAAAACGTAGAGAGGAGGGGAAGGAAAAACAATGACATTACCATGTCAGCACGCAAGGAGAAGGCGTGACAAATGGGAAACCAATCAGTTCTGGCAGTGACATCACAAACATACAGAGAAGGTATCAGGTGACCAGGAACTTAGAACAGGTGGGAGATAAATCCAGAATGTTCAATAGGTGAAATGAGAAATTAATCATGCCATACAGCATAGTTGCAGGATGGTATAGCATAGAATGCAGATAGTAATAAAGAACACATTGAGATGAACATAATATAGCTTCCGCAGTAGTAGAAATTGTTGGATGAGTCTATCATAACACACTTACTTGATGCAGTTCTCCATGTCACCTTATCATGTGCTAACCTCCGTATCCACAGGCTGGTTTGATGCAGATATCCACTTTACTCTATCCTGAGCTTTACAAATATTAACTATTTCATCCTACATTTATTCCAATTTCTATCATCTCCCTATAGAATTCATACCCCATTTACACTCTCGCAAAATCAGCTGAATTGCTCCCCTATAATCAAACATCAATCCTTTTATTTTTAACCCAACTTTAACATCTATTTGAACCAACACATTTCAATAATTTTTATTCTCTTGCTTTAAGTGTCACATAATTTTTTTTTTAAATTTTGCTTTACGCCGCACTATCACACATAGATCTTATGGCAACGATGGGATAGGCAAGGCCTAGGACTGAGAAGGAAGCAGCTGTGGCCTTAATTAAGAATCAAGATAACTTACAGCCCCAACATTTGCTTGATGTGAAAATGGGACACTACAGAAAAACACCTTGTGGGTTGCCGACAGTGCAGGTTCGAACCCACTATGTCCCGGATGCAAGCTCACAGCTGCATGCCCCTAACCGCATGGCCAAGAGTCAGTTATCCATGTCTCAGTTACACACAATCCATGCACTACACTAAGGCTTTCACAAAAAAAAAAAAACTCCAATATCTTAATTTCATATGGAAAGCATCTAAACTTGTGGCATTACTGTTTTTCTACTTTTGTTATTATTAGTCAACTCTTATTATTATTCAACTATTATTAGTCAGCTCCATGAAAGGTAAGTTGTATTTGAACAGTGTGCAAGCATTGTTGTGAAGGCAAACCAGTTTATTTGAATGCAAGGAGGATCACTTTAAGGATCTCAACATGGAGAAAGTGGCTACGAGGGCATGTATAGCAATGAAACAGGAATAGAGACATTGGAACTTATGTATACACTAGTTAGCAGCTCCACTGGTGGATGGCAAAGAGGTGTACTATTTGTTGAAACAGAACCTAGGCACAACAGTTAATACAATAATCTGTTATGTGGGGAACAGAGAAAAGTACGTTATTGTAGTGGGTGATCTGAACTTGCAAAATGTTAACTGGGAAGGGAATCTGAAATGAGACAAGCATGGCCAACAAAGGCTGAATAAGTTATTATGGGAAGGACAGCTGAATCAGAAAATGATGGAGAGAAAAATATTCTAGAAGTGGTGCTAATAAAACCAGATGAGCTCTGTAGGGATCTGAAGTGATAGATGAGGTAAGTGATCATGAAGCTGTCTTTGTCATAGTTAAAAATTAATGTGTTAGAAAGGAAAAATCGTAAAAGTAGAACCATGAGGTTCATAAGAGGGGAATGGGGACATTTTTAAAAATCCATTATGATCAATGGAAAATGGTGAATATAAATGTAAACAGCCCTTGGGATGTGTTTAAAGCAATTGTTCAGGAGTGTCAAAACAGGTATGAACCTTTAAAAATGGTGTGGAAGAGTGAGAACCCATTATATCATAACAGGAAAATAAAGAGGTTAAGAAGGACGTCCAGATTAGAAAGAAATAGAGTTAGGAAATGTTGCAGGAGTAAGGAGAGATGGAAGGAGCTCACCAAGAAACTGAATACAGTAAAAAATTCAGCTAAGGATAAACATGATGGCAAATATCACTGGCAGCTATATGAAATTTAGGAAGCAATGGAAGTATATGTGTAGAAAATTTAGGGCATAAAGAGGTTCCAGACAGGACATTCCAGGTATCATCAATGATTTTTTTTACAAGATGCTTTACGTCACACCGACACAGTTAGGTCTTGTGGTGACGATGGGAAAGGAAGGGGCTAGGAGTGGGAAGGAAGCAGCCATGGACTTAATTAAGGTACAGGTCCAGCATTTGCCTGGTGTGAAAATGGGAAATCACAGAAAACCATTTTCAGAGCTGCCAACAGTGAGATTGGAAGCCCCTATCTCCTGAATACTGGACACTGGCTGCACTTAAGCGACTACAGGCATTAAGCTTGGTGACAATTAATGAACAAGGGGAGTGAATATGTGAGGACTTACAGAAAGCAGTAGTATCCATGTAGCAGAATATAAGAAATATATCCAGAGAGAGGAGGTGAATAATACTTGCAAAAAAAAGAAATTTACCTATGATAATAAAGACATTTATAAATTTATACAAAATTTGATAAGATTTGATAATATTTCTGGGGATATATTAATGGCTATGGGTTGGGATATAGTGCCATATCTGCAATACTTATTTGATTACAGTTTGCATGAAGGAGCGATACCAAATGACTGGAGAGTTGCAATATTAGCTCCAGTGTACATGGGAAAGAGTGACAAACATAAAGTCGATACTTACAGGCCAGTGACAGGTGTTGTTTGTAAGCTCTAGGAAAGTATTCTTTCTGATTATAATAGACCCCTTTGCAAAATTACCTACTGGTTTGATAGAAAACAGTTTGGGTTTAGGAAAGGTTATTCCAGGGAAGCGCAACTTGAAGGGTCCAGCAAGGTATTAGTAGATATATTATATTCAGGAAGTTAATGGATAGTATCAGTATTGCCCAATCCAACACTTTTGATAGGGTAAATCATGAGAGATTACTGAGAGAGATTAGAACCCAGAGAATTAGAGTAAGTGAAGCATTATCTGATCCTGTAATGATTAAGTGGGGGGGGGGTCCCCACAGGACAGTATTATTGTACCTTTGGTACCCAATGAGGCTAGCCCAAATCAGGTGGGCTCGCTTGTTGAAATGTGGGCAGCTTACATACCAAGCGTACATCAGTCAAACAAGAGATATATCCAGTACAGTACAGTACAGGAGTGGCATTCCATTGTGAATACAAATTTCTCCGTAATTTGTAAGCTTCATGTTCCGTATTGATGGTGTATATAAATAAATCAAAGTTTGGTGGATGCTCCTCCTAATCAATACAAGTTATTTTGTTATACAGTATAATGGTACCAGTTTTGGCCCTGCGTGGGGCCATCCTCAGTCATATATCCTTGAATATCTTAGAAAATTAATCAGCGTAAGCAAAAAATGTTTCTCAATGTAAGTCCTTAAAAAATCTTGTCAGTTTGTTGAATCAGAGCCTGATGAAATTGGTCTGTGCTTATGCTGATGATGTTTAAAATAGTTTTGTACACATTTATCTCTTGCAGAGTATGTTACTTGTGGTATTGAGCTTGCCTGATGTTGGCAACTTGTAGTCCGTGTTATGCCCATGTTAAAAAGATACAAATTCATGATGTGGTAGAAGTAGCCTACTTATTTAGGTAACGACTGTTGTTTGTTTACTCACTCGCGGCCTTCTCAGGAAGGACGTTGTGAAGCCGTGCTCAGAGCTGCCAATCTCTGTACTGAGGAACTAATGCTATTTGCTTTACGTCACACTGACACAGATAGGTCTTATGGCGACAATGGGATAGGAGAGGCCTATGAAGTGGAAGGAAGCAGCCGTGGCCTTAATTAAGGTACAGCCCTGGCATTTGCCTGCTGTGAAAATGGGAAACCACAGAAAACCATCTTCAGGGCTGCCGACAGTGGGGCTCGAACCCACTATCTCCCGATTACTGGATACTGGCCACACTTAAGCGACTGCAGCTATCGAGCTCGGTAAAGAGGAACTAATGAGTGAGGTGCTTTGACAGCTGGTGGTGGTGATTATCGTTACACAATTGGTCTGGACTGGTTCTTGCCGTGCGGATGGTTAGGATAGGATCTGGACAAGACCATTGGTCTGGACGGTTAGAAGCCCTGAAGCGGCCCCAGGCCCCTCGTTTCGTGAGGAAACACGACTGGTCTGGACGGTTAGGATTCTTGGCGTGGACAAGACGATTGGTCAGGACGATTAGGATTCTTGCCGTGGACAAGACGATTGGTCTGGACGGTTAGGATTCTTGTCGTGGACAAGACCATTGGTCTGGATGGTTACAAGCCACGAAGCTGCCCTAAGCCCCCAGTTTAATGTGGAAACACAATTGGTCTGGACGGTTAGGATTCTTGCCGTGGACAAGACGATTGGTCTGGACGATTAGGATTCTTGCCATGGACAAGACGATTGATCTGGACGGTTAGGATTCTTGCCGTGGGCAAGACCATTAGTCTGGACTTTTAGAAGCCGTGAAGCGACCCTAGGCCCCTAGTTTCGTGTGAAAACACAATAGGTCTGGACTGGTTCTTGCTGTGCGAACGGTTAGGATAAGACCTGGACAAGACCACTGGTCTGGACTGGTTCTTGCCATGCGGAAGGTTAGGATAGGATCTGGACAAGACCACTGGTCTGGACGGTTACAAGTGGCATTGTTATTTTAGATGGTGTTTCTTGTTTGTGCTTTTATTCAGCCCGGGTTGGTAACGCAATGTATTTATCAGTATTGATGGCAATGACGTCACATTCCATTCACATTGACCAATGAAAATGCAAGAAGCCACTTTAGCAGCTGCTGCTCTTTATTAGGTTATAAAAGTAAACATACTTTTGGGGGCGGCGTGGTGGGTTCCTAGACATCGCAATGAACACATCTCTCCTCTAAAAGGAATTCCAAGTAGGGTATGCATTATTTTCACTTCCTTATAATGTTATAAACATTGGGCTGCAGGGTGCAAAGTTATTAAAGCCAAAGAAATATTAATGTTTATTTAATAATTTACTTTATAAGATTTAATTCTTAATTAAAATCACTCTCTATGTATTGAATACGTGGAATTAAATAAACATTAATATCTCTTTGACTTTAATGTACAATTCAATAGGACTAAAATATGAGAATTATAATGTGTAATGTAAAGGTATACCGAATTGGTTAAATGCAGCACGTAGTGTTGTTGAAATTCAAGACTGGAGGTCAGTTGTGTATGTCCAGCTTAGATGTACTGGATGTCTGTAAAAAGAGACAACTTATAAAAGAAACTGGACTATGCATGGTGTCTTAATTAATGTACTTACTTGCTCTGGTTCGTGCAGATTATCTTAACACTACATTAGAGTCATATTGCCTGCTGTCTACTGTGTGGTGAAAGACCTTGAGTGAGGGTATGGGAAGGCGCAGTGGGCGAGCTTGAAGTACTCTTGGCTTTCTTGACCAAGGCCGACATGTCATCATCAGATATCACGTGGCCCAGGCTCAGTAGCTCAGGTTGTAGAGCACTGCCTTCTGAGCTAAGTTAGCGGGATCAGTCCGGTGCTCTTATACGTCAGCGTCGTGTCAGTAGATTTACTTGTACATTAAAGAACTCCTGCACGACAAAACTCCGGCACCTTAACCTCTCCGAAAACCGTGAAAGTTAGCAGGGCGGGTAACATGATTGATATCATGTGGACCCTCGAACTAGGCTTCAGATCCACGTGAAAATTCCTGACCTGGCCCGGAATCGAACCCGGCGCCTGCACGTAGGAGGCAGCACGCTTCCCCTACACCACATTTCCCTAGTACATAGAATATTTGATGCCATTTACAAGGAACCCCCAGTGTACTAGTGATACTTTTAATCGTTAATGTTAATGAGTATTTTAGTATAAACGTTACCGTTGTAATCTTTAACCAACAATAACTGCTAAGCTCATCCCTAGCTACGGAGAGTCACAACAACAAGAAACGTCGTCTGTTCTCACAAATCGCACATTTCAAAAGAGATCTGTAGTATTGTTTTAATCAATGGTCTACAAGTGGCATTAACAAATCTAAAATTATATACCTATTTCCTTAAGAGAACTGCTGATATTTTAACATAAAATATACTGTCAACCCGGCTTCCCGAAAAGGAATGTATTCGCAAATTAATTTAAAAAATTAAGCTTACTTTTACTAAAAATAGTGTTTAAATTTATATTCCAGGTAGAAAAGATTTTACTTTCGTTATGTCTTGAAATGTTATACACAGTGATACCCAGATTGTTGATTGTTGATAAACGGCCTGAAATTAATGCATGCAATATCACTTCATATATGAGGAACTATGCCGTTAGTTTGGCGAGAAACACGCTGATTTTTTAATAGTAACAACGCCTCTTATAATCATGACACGGCCAACCTTGTTCAAAACGTCCAAACACTATGAGGAGGCAGTACCGATACGTTTTGCTGCCAAGAACACGGTCACTATGTAGTAGCGGCCCTCCTCTTGATGGAATTAACGCTGTGAAGAGGACGCGGACCTACTGTTGATTGAATCGGATAATACGATTACAGCGCTCCTCCGGTGATCTCCGGTACTACCGACGGAGGCAAAGCAGTTACGGAGCTCCGGAGGTTAACCGGAGGGCCGCCTCCTATTCGCAACAGTAGCTCCGAGTGTAAGGACGTAGTGGGCTATAATTTCAAACGTACGTCCATGAATGTAGGCGCCCTATAAAAATCGTTACGTACATACACAAAAATTCATCTATATCACCGATATTCCATACAATGCCCCTTAAAAAAGAACGTATAGTCATTCAGAGTAATTAATGCATCCTCCTCTCATGTGTTATCAACAAAATATAATAATATCGACATATAATACATATCCCATATACCTGTAGGTATAAATCCTCTGTAGATACAACGAACAATATATCTAAATAGGTTCAGTTGTTTCATTATTATTATCATCATTATTATGGAAATATTCCCATTATATTGGCGCTAGAATACAGTAGTTTCAAGTAAAATTTGAATTTGCTTTTAATTTCTGGACATATGTAAAAAACGCAAAAGACGTGCAGAAGTATGGGATAATTTACGAGCGGACGGAGGAGTTCAAGAGCTTAAAGTCTGTAAGTGCTGCGCTGTAAAATATGGCACAAATGACTCCTGAACTACGGCTCCGCCTGTCACCTGGCGGTCCCGGGTTCGATTCCCGATCGGGTCAGGGTTCTTTTAATTGTAAATTATTAATATCCCTGGCCTGGAGACTGGGTGTTTGTGTCATCCTTCTTAATCTGTTTACCCTCCAGGTTCGGTTTTTCCCTCAGACTCAGCGAGGGATCCCACCTCTACCGCCACAAGGGCAGTGTCCTGGAGCTTCAGACTTTGGGTCGGGGGATACAATTGGGGAGAATAACCAGTTACTCGCCCAGGCGGCCTCACCTGCTATGCTGAACAGGGGCCTTGTGGAGGGATGGGAAGATTGGATGGGACAGGCAAGGAAGAGGGAAGGAAGCGGCCGTGGCCTTAAGTTAGGTACCATCCCGGCATTTGCCTGGAGGAGAAGTGAGAAACCACGGAAAACCACTTCCAGGATGGCTGAGGTGGGAATCGAACCCATCTCTACTCAGTTGACCTCCCGAGGCTGAGTGGACCCCGTTCCAGCCCTCGTACCACTTTTCAAATTTCGTGGCAGAGCCGGGGATCGAACCCGGGGGTGGCAGCTAATCACGCTTACCACTACACCACAGAGGCGGACTGTGTCATCCTTAACGTTCCTTTCCTCACATTCAACACTTTACACTACTGTCATTTTCATAATACACGCAGGTTTCCTCACATATGGTGCAAGTAGGGGCAAAATATCTTCATATGCCGACGCCCCGAACAAATAACATGAAAAAAGTTAAAGGAGTGTAGTTTCACGCAATAATAGCTACAAGTTATAAATTCCTGTGAAAATGCTCGTTCATTCCTCCCGTATGAAGTTCACACTACGCACTTGTAATTCAATCGGAGGTTCTGTTACATAATTATGTATGTACGTAAGAATGTTATCTGTAATATCGCCAAATAACTGTAGTATTAACGGAGGAGCGCAGTTTCTCACATTAATAAGGACAAGTTATAAATTCCTGTACAAATGCTCTTTCATTTCTCCCGTACCAAGTTTAAACTACGCGCTTGTAATTCAATCGGAGGTTCTCCGGAGGCACCGATTGAAAGCGCCCGGAGCCTTCGCTCCGTAAACAACCGCTCCGTTAAGAGCGCTAGATGGAATGCGATTACTACAAAGTGATGTGCGCGAATGTCTCTTGGAATCGCGAGAATCGGTTCCGACGACTCTGCGATCGTACTCAATGTCGCATGCGAGGAATCGATTCCGCGATAACGTCACCAGAGTGTGCTGGGCGAATGCACTAGAGTCAAGGACTATCTAGGGAGGTCAAGTCACGAATGCTACTTATTGAGCCGCCATATTGGGTCTTTAAGCGTGCGTAACCAAAGTCAAGTGTATTCGAATTTAGAGGATTTCGGTATCGTACATCGAAATAAGAACAAAATACCAACTATTTTTCATTAAGAATTTAACTGGGCATCTACTGTTCATGTATATATACTGTATAACACAGAAATGATATGAAGACATTCACAGCTATTTGAATATGAAGATAATTAACAGAGCCTGATGTTTTTTTTTTTTTTTTTGAGATACAAGAATCAACTGAAAAGCTCATGTCCTACTCTTTTACTTCCTTACAACTTGGTCTTACTGGTTTTTTTTTATTAATATCATCTGTCAAATACGTAATCTTATTGACTGAAACATGGAAATCTGTATAGCAACTCTGTCATATTATGATTACCGGTACCGGTACATGAAACACTGAACTTGAAGTACTGTAATTAAAGTACTAAAAGACAGTTGTAATAAATTACCTCCAGCGTTTTCTTTATTAAGAAAGTAATTACCGACACTGCGTTTCTAAGAGGTTACCCCAGTATGTTGACAAACACTGAATGCTTATTGAGTGCATTAAATTATGTATGGTAACTGTTGTTATCCATTCATGTGGTATTTCTTTGTGTTCTGAGGCAAAAATAGTCTGCACGTATACAACAAGAGTGATGTTCTTAGCTACTCTTAACTAGTTTATTGATAACCCATGCAACTATATAGTACAAAGTGGTGGTGGTGATTTTTGTTTTGAGAGGAAGTACAACTGGGCAACCATCCTCTATAAACACTAATCAGAAGAAAACTAATGGAAGGGGTCCAAGACTTCGAAAAATGAAGGTATCGGCCAAAGAAAGATGAAGGCCACAAAGTGCGTGGGAATGAAAAACTTCGCAGGCCTCGAATGCTTTAATGCCGTCGCGGTCGGAAGAAAACAAGTGCTGACCAGAGGAGGTCGGATGGGCTACAATAGGCGAGAGCCTGACACAAGTAAGTGAAAGCAATGTCAAGACTCAGCTAAGGGCCTCGTAGTCACAACCCAAAATAGATTTCCATGGTGGTTGGGGCCAATAGAATAACACACACGGTATCCCTTGCCTGTCATAAGAGGCGCCTGAAAGGGGCGGCAGGAGCTATTAACTAGGGAGCGTTGGTTGGCGACCACGGGGCTCTTAGCTGAGTCGTAACATTCATGAAAATAATAATAATTGTGCCATGGATTTGATTTCGCATCTCAATTTATTCTATTTATTATGTCTACTTTAATGTTTACTGATTATTTTATGCATAACTATGGTATTTTGTTCCCTTGTGTAATGCCCTCGGGCAAAATGAAATTATGTTCCTAAACTATGGCCCTAGGGTAAAGGAGCTTTCCGCCCTAGGAGCGATCTGCCCTATGCTTTCTCCCCTTGCTTCCCTCCCTTACCCCTGCGGATGCGCCGTGCTCTCTTCTCGCCGCCTGCGCGAGTCGCCTCGCTTGGCGAGGTCGGGCGGACTCGCTGTGAGCAGCTGTTCACTTCGTGCCTGGCTCTCTTTCTATCTCGAGCACCGCACGGCTCCGTCGAACCCAGGACCGCTTGGGGTATGGGAGGTAAGCATTTGACTCATTATTGAATTGTGGATGATGGGAGGACATTTCTTTTCTTCTAAGCCCCTTGATGGGCGCTAAAGATTGGTTTAAGGCTTTTTAAACGCCAAGTTGTTTAAAACCTAGCAAGTGTATATTAGCAAGTTCTCGGTGAACCATGCGTTCTGATTCCTGCAGCTTAGAGCATGTTTTCGAAAGATTGTACCTCCTTGGTAAGTGTAAGAAATGATGTGGGGCAGAGCATTTGCACTTTTAAGAAACATTTGAAACCATTGAATGGTCGCTAAGGCTACCTTGCGCTCCCCCTTCTTGATTCATTTGAAGTGGCGTTTTATTGATGATATACAGTATATAAACAAAGTTATTTATTGTTTTCGAATCCACTGTATGTTAAATGGTGAACAGGGCTGGTCCCCTGTGAATTGTATGAAACACGTGTCAATGTAAACCTCAGGGATGTCAGTTTTTGAAACATTTAACATTTTTCCTTTACTTTTCGATGGTTGTTTTTCTTGCTTAATAAATTTGTTATACTGTTATCCTGCCGGTATCACTGTTTGTCCTCTGGGTAGGTTCCATCCTTACATAGTCCAGATCCTATGAGGGCCGCACCTTCTTATGGTTAACCAGAGATAATTTACGGAACAACAACAACAACAATAATAATAACAATAATAATAATAATAATAATAATAATAATAATAATAATAATAATAACACTGGTTAAGAAAATTAAAGCCATTGGTAGACAAGATTCCATAAACGAACAGAAATTCAGTCACTAGGTTATGCTATTTTAGGGATTACATTAGGATATTATGTTAGACTACGGTACCTTAAATTACAGTTAGTGCGACTGAAGCGAGTGTTGTGATCTTCAAGTATTTGTCCAGCCATATAATGTACTCTATGCCTTTGCTGACAGGATGTAGTGTCCTCTGGTATGGGCTAGAATAAATGTTTTACTTTCATTGACCTGTCTCAGTCTCATCCTTGGCTTTGACAATATGAAAGTGACCTAGGTATGAGCGATGCTAGTAATGTCATTCCTTATTCAGCCAGTCCCTGTTATGAATGGTGTGAAAATATCGCTCATAGGGTCGGTTTGTGCATGCATTTCTGTGGGCTTGGCAGACTGATATGTAATAGCAACTTCTGGCTGCCTCACTCCTCATTTCCCTAGTATGCATCTTCAGTGACACCTAGGCTTCTATGACAGCTGTTGATGGAGCTGTAGAGGATCAAACCAACCTTCGGGCTGAATACCCAACATACACATAATGTACTCTAGAGATGAATTAAATTTAGCTGTAAATAATAACTACAGTGCCGTATAAGGTTGCTATTAACAATTGTTGGACACACATTGTTGGTTTGAAGTGATTGTAAGGAACAGGAACAAGCATTTGAAAGGTTAGTTTACATGAAAAGGAATGGAATAAAATGGCTTTTAGTTCGGCTCACCAGGTGCAGGTCTTGATGCTCATAGGCGACCTGAAATGATGATGAACACGACACATACACCCAGCCCCGTGCCAGCGAAATTAACCAATTATGGTTAAAATTCCTGACCCTGCCGGGAATCGAACCCGGGACCCCTGTCACCAAAGGCCAGCACGCTAACCATTTAGCCATGGAGCCAGACACATTAAAAGGATATTTTCATAAACATCAATACTACTATTACACATTTTCTGTTTCTTTTCTTGCTTGTTTTGAAAGACAATTCTCTTTCTTTGGGAGGTTTCCTATTATATGTCAAAGACTTGGGTGCATTAGAGACGTTGAAAATTGTTGGGATGGAATTCTACTTGAGTAGTTTCCGTCCATCTGCCCTCTTTAGTTCAAATTGCGATTCTTCAAAATTATGCCAGAAGAAAATACGTAATAAGGCCTATAAATATAAAACATCGTTCATATAAACATATTATCATTCAGGAATAATACGAATGTATAACTTCACTAACCTCGCACAAGTCGGAATTATCTGTAGGTTGCCATTTGTCATGCCTACAGTTTTGTACCCACTGAGCTCTGCTTTGCTTATCTCTCGGGAAGCGAAACACTCTAATTCCGTCAGTTGTCTTATTTTGAAAATAAGGTGCGGTACAGTATCCCATTTATCTTCAAAATACAAGTAATAACTCACATCATTACATCGGGCACGCCCACATAACAACGATATTTAAGACCCAATATGGCCGCGACCGCAAAGGATTGTGGTAGCGTGACCAGACCTCCCTAGACAGAACTTGACTAGAGTCTTCCGTAAGCGAGGCAAATTCGAACGTGCAAGTGTGCTGTTCCAAGCAGGATTTCATCACGGAAGAGGTCAAAAGTGTGGGATCACTTTGAAATAGTAGAAATGTTACTAATAAAGTAGTATGCAACGTGTGTAAGTCCGAATTAACATATAACAAAAGTACGTCCATGATGTTGAATATTTGAAAACATGACATCACATAAGTCCTCCTGACAATATTTAACCATCTCGTCGTGAAAATGACGATGATGGTGAAGGTGAAAGCAGTCGGGACTCGTATCCAGGTGCTAATAGTTTTTCAGTTTTTCATACATACACATGCAAGCATATAAATTATGCACAGTATAGTTTTCCACCTATTCACTACAAAGTTGTATTTACAATAATTACATTACATGGGAAACTATACTGTGCATAATTTATATGTTATCTCGGTTCAACACGGACCAACAACATGAAGTTCTTAGCCCTTGATACACATACAAGCTCCGCTCAGTTTCACAATACTAACACCTGTTAACATATTAATGTTGCAGATTGGAGCCCTCGAAAGAAAGTCCTAGATGAGGCATTAGTCGAAATGATAATCAAGGACTTTCTGCCATTATCTATAGTTGAAGACGGAGGTTTTCGGAGTTTCGTGGAGAAGTTAGATCCCAGATATGTTATTCCAGCACGAAAGCGAGTACGGCAAATTATTGAAAACAAATTCAATATGGTAGTTGATGTCGTAAAGCAGAAACTATCGGAAGCAGAGCATGTAGGCCTAACAACCGACTTGTGGACATCCATTTCGACAGAATCGTACATGGCAGTTACATGTCACTTTGTTACGCAAGATGTTCAGCTCCAGTCATTTGCATTGCAGACAGCTAGGTTTTATGAAACGCATACAGCTGTCAACGTTGCATCAGAATTTCAGCACATCATACTTGAATGGGGCTAAAAGGGTAAAGTTGTATGCCTTGCAGCCGACAGTGCTGCTAACATGAAAGCTGCCATATGCCCAAAAATTACATATATTCCCTGTTTAGCGCACACCCTTAACTTAATTGTTAAGCGAGGTTTCGACAGAGCATCTATTTTAAGAGGCAAATGTCGCAAAATAGTTGGGTATTTTAAATCATCGTGTACAGCGAAAGAAAGGCTAAGATCAATGCAGATCTCACTGGGAAAAGCCTGAACAAAAGTTAATGCAAGAAGTTGATACCAGGTGGAACAGTTCCTTCGCCATGTTATCACGGCTGAGTGAGCAAGAGGAGTGTATAGGTGCTACACTTACTCTTATAGAATCTGCACCCGAAAACTTAACGCCATCAGAATGGGTTTCAATACATCACTTGCTTCCCAAACTACAGCCTTTTTATGAGGTAACTACAGAAATATCATCTGACAGTCACGTTTCTGTCTCAAAATTAATTGGGTTCAGCAGGCAACTACACTTGTTGATAAAGCAAAACATTGATGAAGAACAAGATGGTATGGCAAAGCAAGTATTGACTGACCTGCCAGATGCATTAGAAAGGAAATTCTCAAACGTGGAAAGTGTACTTCCGTTGGCATTGGCAACGATTATGGATCCTCGCTTCAAAATCTTACCCTTCACTAGCAGTGTAAAACGCGATGAAGCTGTAAATATGCTCATTAACTGTGCGTCCAAGTTACTATCTAAGAGTCCGTCCATTCCAACGTCAGACACCAATGAATCATCAAGCTCTACCACCTGTAGTGATTCGCTTTGGGCTTCTTTTGATGCACAGGTCGCAGCAGAAAAGCAAACGCACAACGTCCGAGCAGACGCCAAGGTAGAAGTGCAACGCTATTGAAAGAACGCGCTCGTAAAATCCATTGGATTACTGGAGACAAAATGTGACAAGGTTTCCCACGTTTCCGATACTTGCCAGAAAATACCTTTGTTCACCGGCCACATCTGTTCCGTGTGAACGACTTTTTTCAAAATCTGGAAGTCTGATATCAAAGAAAAGAAGTCGTTTGAATGGTGAAATCGTCAATATGATAATATTTTTAAATAAAAATTGGAGTAACAGTTAGGTACTGGAACGGAGGCATTCAGGTACGAGGACAATGCTATATTGTACATTAGGGACGACTGACTCACATAAACATTAAATGTGTTATTGTTTATTTATGGATGAATTATTCCATATAACAATAAAACAATAATTGAACCCGATAGTCTGAAAATATAATTATGTTAAACATATACTCTGTGTCCTAAAGTGGTTTTCATACTCACTAGTGCCACCATAATATGTCTGACGACATAAAGCATATTTGTTACAAACACACATTTTGTTCTGTACCTATTTGTCGTAAGATTTAATTTGCAATGAACAGTTCATATTAGTAATAAGTTAATATTATTATGTTACTGTTATATTTACTATTTCCTCTGTAATCATTGATTAGTAGGTGTGTCCAAATCTGTGGGGAAAAAACTAGTCTACGACAGTTAGCAGTATAATGTATTTCGTTAAACTGGTAGTATTGTCCGTATGTTATGATATAATACCCATCATTATTACATGTCTTATTAGTTGTTATGAATGAATTATGCCACGAAATAATGAAATAACGATGTAACATTGTTGTCTGGAAATAGCATTACAAATCGACATTGTTATATATGCTTACACTATATTCTCCTTCTAATGTGAGTTCAAATCAAATCAAAATCTCCTTATTTGCAAATGAGGTGTCTACCTCGGTGGCAAATGGTACACTAAAATACATTATTGTCAAACACTAAATTTTAAATTAACAAGAAAAAAAAGAAAATTTTCCTAGAATACAATATTATAAAATTTATGCTATAAATGTATATTGTTTACAAAATTCTACTTATATATCTCCCGTACTTACAAACATAGTCAACTCATATACAGTATGTGAAATTACTTCAAATAATACTATACAAATGGTATAAGATTAAAATTTACATTGCATTATTTAATTATTTTTTACCCATTTTGGAATCTAAGTAGCATAACGACCTGCTGCGTCTTAACCAGAGCCCCTTTTGCCACCACTTTTCAGAGTTCGTGAAGAGCCTTCGCAGCTACCATAGCACAAGGGCGGTGCGTGGTATTTTTGCAGTTGTGCACAACTCCCAATAATTTTGCACTTCATTTGTCTTCTTTTCTTCTAATGTTTTAGTTTTATAAAGCTAACATATGTTCGAAAACATGTTCAAATCAACCATCTTCGGTCGTTCGCTGCACTAATGCTTCGTAACGGACGAATAAACGCTGCTGGCTTCGAATCAAACTCAGGGGGTTTGTTTTCCTACGGCAACTCCCTAGCAGACAGCGCGGCGCAATGTACCTCAGCAGGGACGAGCCTAAGCCTGTATAGCATGAGGGAGCATGCTCGCCAGTATCACTCTCAGGGAGTTGCACGAGACTAGCAAATCCCCTACCGAGAAACAGTTCCAAATGTCCCCGTCAGATCGCGCCAGTCTGCGGAGATTTCTTCATTCCTACTTTCTCTCCTCTCACAAAGGTAATTTCATTTCCACTTTTTTAAATTTACAATTTGTTATTTACGTTGCACCGACGCAGATAGATTTACGGTGGCGATGAGATAGGAAAGGGCACAGCCAAAGCATTTGCCTAGTATGAAAATGGGGATCAGCAGAAAACCATCTTCAGAGCTTCCGACAGTGGTGTTCAAGTTACAAATAACTAATCTCATTTTGTTCCGTATTGAAGATACAATAAGTAAACTCTATCAAGATTAAAATTATTGTATCCACCTTTTCAATACAAATATATATTTTTAGTGGTTAAATTCTACATGAATGAAACACACCAGTTAGGGACATGTTTCGCCCTAGTTATGGGCATCCTCAGCCTATATTAATCTTAAGGTCAAGAATTAAAACTATAAACATTGGAACTTATAGTAAACTAACTTAATACTAAATACAATTGTCTTATGCTATTTACATAGTTTACAATATGTACAGTATGTATAATATGTGCATTAACTTTGCCAGAATTTATGAACAATGTATTAACTTATTTTATAATGACTAGACTTCCAATTGTGGATTGGATTGATCACAGCGTGAATTGGGGTTTCTCAAATTGTATTGACTAGAATTTATCACTGCGTGAGTTGGGGTTTCATCAGCTGTTATGGTCGCCTGAGTCGTAAGAATAAAAAAAAAACGGAATCTTGGTTAAAATCGTTAATATTCTATTTATAGGCCACATGTAGTTGGAATGAATTCCATTTCAACGCAGACAACATTTGGACCAAAAATAAATGAACCTTATATAATTGTAAATTTAAGAGGGCTTTCTTTTTGTACGTTGCTTTAATTTCATATCCTTATTCTGAATTCTATTCGTATTATGAACAATGAAATATGAATTAACTTATTTTATAAAACCCACTATCCCCCGATTGGAGCTCACAGCTACGCGACTCTAACCGTGCGGCCAACTTGCTGGGTAATTTCTTCCCCATGCAATACCAGACCACCCACAATATCACCAACATCTTGCTTCAATGAAAAACAGGAGGGCAAATTTTCAATTCAAGTGCAGCAAAAGTAACTGTGCCAGGCTGAGTAGCTCACACCATTGAAGCGCTGGCCTTCTAACCCCAACGTGACAGGTTCGATCCTGGCTCAGTCCGGTGGTATTTGAAGGTTCTCAAATACGTCAGCCTCATGTCAGTAGATTTACTGGCATGTAAAAGAACTCCTGCGTGAATAAATTCCGGCAACTTGGCGTCTCCGAAAACCGTAAAAAATCGTTAGTGGTGTCGTGCGGCCAAGCGGTGTGTCGCTTGTCAAATTGGTGTGGGAGCTGGATGGGTGGTCTCGGAGAATACTAAGTGAAAGACAGCTTCTGAATCCCTTCTCCAAAATTAATATCTCTGTATATTGGCTTCTTCTTATTTACAATATTTACCCGTTATGATAATCTCTTAGGTAGCATGGAAAACACGTTGCTTATTCTGATTCAATTCTCTCTATCAGGCTCTATACTGCCAATATTTCTAGTCTCCCTGAGACTGTATTCTATCTCTTGAATAACTGGTTACTGTTTCTAAAGTTCCGTGGAGTACAAGCTCGACTCAAACCCTGACGTCTTAATATCTCTCTTACTACATGGCGGTATGCTAACTACTTCTTAGCTGACCGTCTCTCTGCTCAAGACTTACATGACTTGCCTGAGAAGTTCTGCTGGAGATGACCTTCCGGACACTACTTGCCGGTAGAGAAGAATCTCCGTGCGTGACCTAGTGGAGAAGACTGGAGAAGACCTCTTATCTCCTCTAGCTACCCTCTTTATACTCTGTGTGCGGCTGACTAATTTGTTATTCCCGATAGCGGTGCCTTTCTCAAGATTGCCGCAAAGTTATCTATCTATAGCTTCCGGTCCTTGTTTGACTCGGTTTCCCTTTCACTATTTACTTCTAATGAGCAATCGCTGCCTGGCTGTAGCAAACATGTTGTTCCATGCGTCCTGTACAAATATGTTATTTACATAGATTTCTGCTGGTTTCAACATCTCTGGCTCCGTGCTGGCGGTGGTTCGGTCGACTGACAGAACACCTCCCCCCTTGGGGAAAACGTTGGCATGGCAATGCAAACGTTTTGCCACCTAGATTTAAACAGTTATTTTATACATGTGATACATTTCCTTTTCTATGCTTATATACCTCTTACTCTTTTTAAATCTTGACATACTTTTCACCTATCACATTATGACATATATCTTTTACATTTCTTATATCGTTACTCATTTTGCATGTTACCTGTTTTAACGTTTCCATCATATTATGACACATTTTCATATTTCTTATACATTTTGCATGTTACCCATTATGACACATTTTACATGATTCATACATGTTACATTTCATTTACGTCATGATACTTACCTAATAAAATACACAGTTTTTTAACTTCTTTATTTTCATAATACATACAATTACATCTAATTACAATTATAGTACATATAATGTCTCTTTAATATGGTTTTGTTCTCTGTGTCTTAATACTCCGTCTACTTGTAGGTGATGGACTTGTCCATACGATATCTACAATGTCATCTTGCTCACCCGTAGGCTGAGTCAATGGCACTACAATGTCACTCTCACTTTCTTCTTTCGTTATATTTACACGTCCTGCTGTGTATGTCACTTCACTCTCATGTCCCTTACTTGGCATACTACGTTTATGAAGTAATCCAGCGTGAGAACTCTTGTTTACAATTGTTTGTTTAAAGCATATTTTTGCACAACACTCATCAATTCCTTGACATTTCCTGTAAAATTTATATACTTTGCAACATTTAACACAAACACAACACATTAATGGTATTAATATACCTACACCTAGATACTGTAAAAAGTTTATGCGATACTCTTTGGTATTTTTCCTTATTTCTTCTTCTTCTTCTTCCTCAATTAACTTCTCTAACTCGTCCAATCTATGATTTGCGTATTTAAGGTCTGATACATGAGTTAGTACATTTACTAAAGGTAACTTATTTTCAAGATGAAGTTTGTCTAATGAAATGCTTGATCCCAAATATTCACAACAATCATATTGAATCGCGATGTCGGGTAAGACATCCTTACTTGTGTTACTCTGTATCACTGCGTGACTTACAATCTTAGCATTTGCACTAAAGCATCTACAAGGTTCAAAGAATGATATTATTCCTACTCCTTGTACAATTTTGTCACTAGGATCTGTACTGCTACATATTATCGTTATCTTTTCCTGTCGAGGTGCTACATATATCCACTGGGTTTGATCCTCTAGTGGAATCCACATAAATTCCTCTATATGTACAATTCTCTTTACACAATCACTTGGAATAACGTTAGCATCCATTATTCTAACTATGCATTCCTGACTAGCGTGTGTGAACATTAATGGAAGAACTTGCTTACATATTCTTAGTTCCTCTGATAGTACCTTACATTCTCTTATTTCATTCTCATTCATTAACTGATACATTTGCTTAACACTATCTATTATTAGATATTCTTTACGTGTCTCAATAAAGATATACTCTGTCTTACTCTTATCAATTACTGTAGGAAATGGTATTAACCTATATACATTAAACATTACATTATTCACCAAAGGTGTCTGAATTACGTAACTTAACACATTCCTGGAAATAAAAATACTTATTTCTGACACTTTTAAGATTTTATCTGTGTTAGCCATGCTAAGAGCCACTGGTAGAAAAACATCCTTAGAAAAACTGCTCTGTGATCTCTGAAAAGATCTCACCAAGCCTGATGGGCTAATAATTCTGGGTTCAATCACACCATTTTGTGCGTTTATAACTGCTCTTAGCAATATTTCATATTGGTCTTTTACTTGACTTATACAATCTTCTAACTCAATAAAGTGCCTTTTAATTATTATCCTCAGTGAATTTTGCTTAAACAGACTCTGTATTTGAGTTGTCTCATTATTCATGTGCTCTTGGATTTCTTTAAGATTTGCCTTGAGTCTCTGTTCATTTAGCGTTACCTGATATAATGTTGAATTAATTGTCTGCAAGGTAGATCTTACTACCGTCATTTGATTTTTCGCTACTTTCAACATTCTTAACTGCTCTTCCTCTAATTTATTTATCTTACTTCGATAAAACTCAGCGTCGGCTTCATCAAGGGTACCAAATAACGTTTTAGAGATAACTCCAATAAAATTAAATATGCCTCGCTTGCTTCGCGGTCTCTCTTCGTTATCGGTTCTAACTAACGGTCGGCGTACTAGCCTTCGGTTCAGAGGGTCCCGGGTTCGATTCCCGGCCGGGTCGGGGATTTTAACCTTAATTGGTTAATTCCAATGGCACGGGGGCTGGGTGTGTGTGCTGTCTTCATCATCATTTCATCCTCATCACGACGCGCAGGTCACCTACGGGTGTCAAATAGAAAGACCTGCACCTGGCGAGCCGAACCCGTCTGGGATATCCCGGCACTAAAAGCCATACGACATTTCATTTTACTATCTGATTTAAAAGTGACTTAGTTTCCTGTATAGTTTCTAACCTATTTTTAATCATTCTAATATCTCTTATACAGATATGGTTTTCACTTTCCTCTAATTCCTTACACATTTGCTCCGTTTTCTGAGCTGAGTTCTGAATTACTCGAAGTACATCGTTTAATTTACTAATGTTTACGTACGGTATGAGCTTCCACGTCGTACTATAAAATTGTGCTGCTCCTACATGATCGTAATAAATTCCTGGTGTCTCCTGGTACTGCCTTATCTGGTAATCAATTGTTGCAATTCCTCCTATATAAGCCGTCACGTGGATGAAGACGATCTCCACCACTAAGGTTGTCAGCTTCATCTTCGAACTCTGAAATGATTAATCTTCTTTTAGCTCTTGTATTCGCGTAGAGCTACTACTTATAGTATGTATTCTACCTTTTCTTGTTCCCTAGCTTCGCTTTCGTGCGTGTTCACCTCTGTGTTTTGTTCTGTATCTTCATTATTAATTTCTGTTTCACACATAACAGGGAATACCTCGGCATTCCTTTCTATTCTACTTAAGGCATCTGCATTACTGTTAAGCTTTCCCTTCTTGTATTGAATCTCGTAATCGTATTCCTCTAATTTTAATCGCCATCTCAAGAGTCGCGAACTTGGATCTCGTACAGAAAAGATCCATTTCAAGGGTTTGTGATCTGTTACTATCACAAATTTTCGACCGTACACATAAGGTCTGAAATACTTGACTGCAAAAATGATTGCACATAATTCCTTTTCAATTACACTATAGTTCTTTTCGGCTTTGTTTAGAGTGCGTGACGCATATGCGATTGGTAGATCTCTACCCACGGGTCCCTGAGATAAAACACATCCTATCGCATAGTCACTTGCATCTGTCGTAATATTGAATGGTTTTGAGAAATCTGGATACTGTAGTATCGGAGCTGTCGTTAATTTCTCTTTTAATACATTGAATGCCTTTTCTTGTTCATAACCCCATTCATACTTTACTCCTTTCTTTAATAATGCATACAAAGGCTTGCCAATTTTACTATAGTTCTCTATAAACCTTCTATAGTATCCTGAAAGTCCCAAAAAGCTTTTCAGTTGCTTAGTCGTTTGTGGTTGCGGGAAATTCTTGACCGCTTCCACCTTCTTCGGATCAGGTTCAATTCCTTTATTTGAGATTACATGTCCCAAAAACTGAGTTTCTGCTCTTAGGAATTCACACTTATCTGGGTGAATTTTCAAGTTATGTTCCCTTAATCTTTCAAATACTTCAACTAATCTTTGATTATGTGTCTCGAATGAGTCTCCATGAATTACGATATCGTCTAAATAAACCCAACATTTTAATCCATTTAATCCGCTTAATACTAATAATAATCTCATGAAAGTCGCTGGCGAATTTTTCATCCCCATTGGCATCCTCTTGAACTGATAATGTCGATCTAACGCACTAAAGGCCGTCTTTTCTCGGTCTTTTTCGTCTAAAGGGACTTGATAGTATCCACTTGCTAAGTCAATAGTAGTAGAGTACTTAGCTTTTCCTAACTGGTCAAGTATATCGGTGATGTTAGGTAAGGGATGAGCATCACCTATTGTGACGTCATTTACACGTCTAAAATCCACTACGAGGCGAAATTTTCGCTTGCCTGATGCGTCCATCTTTTTCTCTATCAATAATATTGGTGCGTTCCATGGTGAGGTTGAACTTTCAATAATATCATCTGCCAATAATTTCTCTATCTGTTTTTGCACTTCTTCCCGTTGTGCTTCTGGCAGTCTATAGGGGCGGACATTTATTGGTGCCATATCCTGCTGAAGTGTAATAGAATGCTTAAGTGTGTATGTACATGTTAACTTATCTCCCTCTAGGTAGAATATATCATTATACCTTGCACAAATTTTAAGGATTTCTTCCCTGTCTTTTGCTACCATATGACTTGTCCTAATCTGTTCAATAACTCTATTAATTCTTGATTTTCTGGGCTCACTGTACAACACTGTTTTATGCTACCCGTATTCTCTTCACCTTGTTCTTCAAAGGGTGGACCATTCTCCCCTACTGTTTCCTCTAAGTGGAATATTGGACTGTTTACATAGACCTCATCCTCAGTAGTGTTTAATACACTAATTATCGCCTGATATTTCTTTGCTGTGGTAATACAGCTGGATATTCTTATCCCTGGACCTAGTTCCTGTTTAGAAATTATACCATCCCCATATTCTTTATCTACCTCTACACATACCACTGTTTCTGATCTGGGTTTCAATTTCATTCCTACTGTAGCTGCTGCTCCAAACGGATATACGTAGTCTCCTATATTCAAAATCTTTTGCTCACAGTTTATTACGGAATTCCATAGTACATTCTGTCCTAGAATTCCATCCTGTGGGATGTCGAACTCATGTCCTACTACATGAAATCTATAAAACTTGTCTCCTATCTTTAGACTGGTTGACCCTTTTGTTTTCGATGCTCCCTCCATAATTCCTTTAATTCCCATAGTATTCCTTCTATTTATTCGGCAGTTCTCGGGAAGACTAGTTTCCTTTATGATGCTTACATCTGCGCCTGTGTCAATCAAAAATCTCATATAGGGCTCATCTTCTGCTATCTTAATTATGACTGTAAATGGTCGGTTGTTCTCTCTTGGTTTTCTTCCGTTTTCTTCCGCATTACGGGCCTTTCTACTTTCATGGCTCGCACTCACCCCTGCTGTACAATGCCGTTCTAGTTTGTCGAAACTACATTAGTGTTTCCTCTTATTTGTGGCCTAACTCTGCCTTGCTCATCTCTACTTTTTCTTTCAGGTTTCCTTTCTCTTCCTTGTGTCAAGAACCAACAATCTTTTATTAAATGTGATGCCCTATCGCAATTATAACACCGTTTCATCCTTGCCTGGTGTCCTGCTGTTCGATTCCAACACTCGGTTATCTTATGTCCTCTTTTCCCACATTGAAAGCATTTAATATCTCCCTTTAATATACTAATTCGAGCACTTCCCGTGTTTCGCCGCTGTTCCTCACAGTTACTTGTGGTAATCCTACAATCTCTACTATCGTGTCCTGTTTTCTTACATTTTTGACACTTCGCAACCCTACAATCCCTTGCCATGTGTCCTGTTTTATGACATTTAAAACATTCCAGTGTGTTAGTGACTTTGTTAGTGGTGCGAATTTTGCGCTGATTATTTTCTACACGCCCTCTCGTGTTTATCTTTTTCTTTAAGTAGCAATCCGGACTACTGTGTCCCATCTTACCACAGTTATTACATGTTCTGGTATTTATTATACTTGGTCGCTTAGATTCGGCTGTGATAGAAGCTTCCTCTTCTATCGCATATGTTACTGCGCTCTGAAAGTCTTTTGCGTGCTGACCACGCACATTCGACTTAACACCGGGATTACTTAGACCTTTAATAAAATATGCACGTCCTAAGTGCTCTGCTATCATTCTAATCCCGTCGGTTTCTCCTGGACTAGCTATCTCTAGAGCTTCATCGCGAAAGGCTGTGAATAGCGACTCTATTCGCGTTGCCCACTCCTGTACATTCTCGCTTTTTCCTTGGCGAGTTTCTGACATTTCGCTAACATAATGTTCGAGTGTCTGTTTCTCCGCGTAGTATTCATTTAATGCTGCTTTCGCAGTCGGCCAATTCTTTACGTCGCGCCTAACCATAAGTTTGCGCCTAGCTTCTCCCTTAATTCTTGACAATACATATTGATAGAAGAATGTATGTTCTTCTGGTTTAATTAGCCTAAAAGCTGCGTCTACGTCTGCGCAAAATTCCCTTAATTGACTTTTATTTCTTCCGTCAAAATTTGATTCTACTAATCTGCATGCGGAATTCACTGGCATATAAATATTAGGTCCACTTTGAGTAGGTTCCTCAGTTTCCTCAATTCCACTAGCATTTGACATAACGTTTTCAGAATGGTGTGACATCTTTAAAATTTAACCTTACTCTCAATTACTTAAACTGTGGCTCTGAGTATGACTTACCCCTTAGTGACGTCTTCTTCGATGGGTTGTCGGCTGTTGTCTCCGCTTGTCCTGGACTACTTGTTCGGTCTTCTCTGCGTCCTCGTCTTCTTTCAGCTACCTGCCGTGCTGCTCGTTCTGGACCCCTGGACTTCTCTGCGCCTTTGTCTTCTCTCAGTTGATTGCAGTGCTGCTCTCTGAGGTATTCGAACCCGGGAACCCCGCTGCTGACACCATTTATGTCGTGCGGCCAAGCGGTGTGTCGCTTGTCAAATTGGTGTGGGAGCTGGATGGGTGGTCTCGGAGAATACTAAGTGAAAGACAGCTTCTGAATCCCTTCTCCAAAATTAATATCTCTGTATATTGGCTTCTTATTATTTACAATATTTACACGTTATGATAATCTCTTAGGTAGCATGGAAAACACGTTGCTTATTCTGATTCAATTCTCTCTATCAGGCCCTATACTGCCAATATTTCTAGTCTCCCTGAGACTGTATTCTATCTCTTGAATAACTGGTTACTGTTTCTAAAGTTCCGTGGAGTACAAGCTCGACTCAAACCCTGACATCTTAATATCTCTCTTACTACATGGCGGTATGCTAACTACTTCTTAGCTGACCGTCTCTCTGCTCAAGACTTACATGACTTGCCTGAGAAGTTCTGCTGGAGATGACCTTCCGGACACTACTTGCCGGTAGAGAAGAATCTCCGTGCGTGACCTAATGGAGAAGACTGGAGAAGTCCTCTTATCTCCTCTAGCTACCCTCTTTATACTCTGTGTGCGGCTGACTAATATGTTATTCCCGATAGCGGTGCCTTTCTCAAGATTGCCCCAAAGTTATCTATCTATAGCTTCCGGTCCTTGTTTGACTCGGTTTCCCTTTCACTATTTACTTCTAATGAGCAATCGCTGCCTGGCTGTAGCAAACATGTTGTTCCATGCGTCCTGTACAAATATGTTATTTACATAGATTTCTGCTGGTTTCAACAGCTCTGGCTCCGTGCTGGCGGTGGTTCGGTCGACTGACAGAACAGTGGGTTGTAAAGCCAGTAACATTATTATTATGAGTAAGTGTAGTTATAGTGCCTAATTAGCCTCTTATTTCCTGGGTTGTAATTGCCAGATATATTTCAGTTTTAATAGGAATGTAGTTCATTAGTTAACGATAATACAGTTTCTTAATACTTTTGTATGATATACAAATATGACACTGAAAATTTTGGTGCAACACCCAGCTTCAGATTCCACCAGCCGCTACTACCGTAGTGGTCCCAGGGCCCTAGAAGTCCCCACTGTACTTCACCCCTACAGGCAGTCCCCTACTTTGGCAGTCAAAACTCCATACGCCAGGGGATGGAATTAATTTATTCACACACATTTTTTATTTACACTAACCTGCCCTCTAACATTTCATTTATTTTCCTCTGTTGCTGTTTGTTCTCTTCTTGAATATCTCTACAGATTTTGGAAAAGGATCAAACACTACCCCTCGTAAACTGTTCCACTCCTTCACACCCTTCCCAATGAATGAAAATTTACCCCAATCGCTTCTGCTAAAATTCCTTCTAATTTTATATTTGTGGTCAGTCCTGCCAATATAATTATTTTCCATCTGAAGCCTCTCACGGACATCTCCCCATGCTGCTTCTCCTGTATAGGCTCTATATAATACTACAAGTCTAGTTTTCTCCCTTCTCTTACTTAAACTTTCCCACCCTAGTTCCTTTAACATTTCTGATACACTACTCTTTCTCCTGAAATCCCCTGTTACAAATCTTGCTGCTTTCCCCTGCACACTATCTATTTCTTTTATTAGCTATTCTTGGTGAGGATCCCAAACACTGTTTGCATATTCCAATTATGGATGAACCATACTTATGTAACTTTTTTCTTTTAATTCTTTATTGCATCCTTTAAGTAGCCTCATTATGACATGTAATGATCTGTATGCTTTCCCATCAATGTCATCCTCATGACCCTTCCAGTGCAAATTACTTTCAAATCTCACACCTAAGCATTTGCATTTGCCATCTTTTGGGATAACTACCTCATCCAAAGTATATTCAAATTATTTTTTAAAGCTCTGTTTGTAAATGTTGTAACAGTTGATTTTCCTCCATTAAACTTCATATTATTTTCTTCAACCCACTGTTGGATACTTTCAATTTCCCTTTGTTATTCTGAGCAACACTCAATGTTATTTATTTCCCTATAAACAATTATGTCATCTGCATACAATCTTATTTTTGATGTTATATTGTTCCCTAAAACATTTGCGTATATTAGGAAAAGTAACAGACCGATTATACTACCCTGTGCAATTCCCTTCCAAACTTTCTCTTCCTGTGATATATTATTTCCTACTTTAACTTTCTGAACCCTTGAATATAGAAGTGTTCTTATCCAATGTATAACACTTACGTCCAATCCTATTCCCTCCAATATCTTTAATAATATTCCATGTTTCACTCTATAAAAGGCTTTGGAAAGATCTATGGCTGTGTAATCTAACTGGCCTCCTGAATCCAACTGATCTGATATGTCCTGCTGAATTCCCACCAGTTGTGCCTCACAAGAAAATTTCTTTCTAAATCCATACTGGCTCCTCATGAACCAATTTTTATCATCACATATCCCTCTGATGTACTTTACTATTAAACTCTCCAGTATTTTACAAACTATACTGGTCAGGCTGATTGGTCTGTAGTTCTCTGGTTTACTTTTATCACCCCTTCCTTTAAAAATTAGTATTATTATAGATTCCTTCCATTCCTTTGGTATTAGACTGTTATTTATGACATAGTAAAGATAAATTTAAATAAGGCACTATGCACCACCCCATTGTCTTTAATACCTCCCGAGTAATTTGATCACTTCATGCTGCTTTTCCTTGCTGAAGCAGTTGGATTTCTCTGAAAATATCTTACTTTGTGAATGAAAAGCTTCTTGTTTCCTTATGTGTCTCACCCTCTCTATCTTCTATTACAGTTTCCAACTCCTGGCAGTCATCTACTGAATCTCTGAATTCCCTACTAAAGAGGTTTGCTTCCTCAGTATCTGTTAAATAGTGTTCACCCCCTTCTCCCACCATTGTAGGGATCTGGATTCCTTTTCCTTTTTGATTCCTGATATATGCATACAGCCTTTTCAATTACCCTTTGTGGTCATTACCCTCTTGAAGTATGCCATTCATATAATTCCCTTTTGCTTCCTTTTTCACTCTATTCAGTTCCCTCATTAGCTGTTTTCTACTTTCTCTATTCTCCCTACCCTCTTTGATTTTCCTGTTTACTATTTCTACATTTTCTTTTTAATTTTCTCATTTCCCTTGTATAATAAACAGGGTATGAGTTCATTTTACACTTCTTAACAGGTACAAATCTCTTCTCTCCTTCCCTAATGATTCCTTTAAATTTAGCCCAAAGTGTATCCACTTTACTCCCTTCACTTATCCAACAACTGAGTTGTGATTTAAGGTAAGTCCCAAATTCATCAACTTTAGTTTTTCTGTATAATTTCTTGTCTTGTGTAACTCTCTTATTAAGCATTTTTGGTATGCGTCCTACATCCATTATTACAGCCTTATGGTCTCCTATTCCTTCAATTACCTCAGTTTTATCAACAATTTCCCATGGTTTAACCAAGAATACATCTAGCAAGGTATTGAGACAAGACGGTTCTTGTACTACTTGTGTAAATCCTCCCTCCCAAATTAAATTATTTGCCAGTTTCTGTTCACAGCCTTCACTCGCAGCTCCATTCCATTCAACTTCAGGCAAGTTTAGATCTCCCCAATTATAACCATATCATTATTATTGTTTTTATGAGTATAATCTGTTATTTTGTCAAATATTTCCATGTCTATTTCCTCTCTTCCAGTCCTATATGTTCCTATAATTCCCACCTCCATATTATCACAAACTAATTTTAGCCCTAATATTTCATTCCTTTCCAATATCAATAGCATAAACGTGTTAGACGTCTTAAGCCTAATCCTACCAAGATCACGCTTCGTAAATCCCCTATTCTGTGTTGTTTGACAGTAAATTGTTATTTGTCCCCATATACAAAAGATAACCTCACGAGCAATGTTACTTCTCGGTTTGTTGTATACATTTTCTGACATCACAGATATCCACGCCCTCCGAGCCTACTATGTATCTTGCATCCTACCGATTATTGAATTCGCGGCTCCCATTTGGTCTACCTCTTCACCCACTAATCTGAATCACATTGACCGCGTGCAGAGCACACTTTGCTTTGCAGTGCACCTGTCTTCTGATACATTTACTGTGCAATAACCATTTCATAAAAACCAAAACCCATGGCACTACAGCCCTTGAAGTTCCTTGGCCTACCAAGCGGACTCTGCTCAGCCCGAAAACCTGCAGATTATGAGGTGCCGTGTGGTCAGCACGACGAATCCTCTCGGCCGTTATTCTTGGCTTTCTAAACCGGGGTCGCCATCACACCGTCAGATAGCTCCTCAATTCGAATCACGTAGGCTGAGTGGACCTTGAACCAGCCCTCAGGTCCAGATAAAAATCAATGACCTGGCCGGATATCGAACCCGGGGCCTCCGGGTAAGAGGCAGGCACGCTACCCCTACACCGCGGGGCCGGCATAACCATTTCATACTAGTTCAAAATATTACTATGAGAAAGTGTTTGAATTAGTTTTGTCTTCATCACTGCATAACAGTAGGTAAGGTTGTATCGTTAGTACAAGTGTATTTTCTTGAAATAGTCGTACTATTATATTATATCGTCATCCCCATACAAGGTTCTTTGCTTTATGTCAATAATCCATACAATGTGATTAGTTTCAAACAGAGAATCATATATTGTGATCAAATTACAGTCGTATTAAAGTATATAACTCCAAAACTCTGTAATGAGATCAGGCATGGCTTGGAGAGTAACCTGGTTATAAAACAAAACGACCTCACATTACAGAACACATTCGTGCTGCACGTGTTTCCGCATCTGCATTATAGATGGTGCTACTAGCGCCTTGGAATCGATTCCGTAATCAGGTACCCTATTCCAATCTATTCTTCGCGACTGCAGTGGCAACCCATCACCAGCGATCACAGTGCTCCTCGAGTGCGCTAACCTTTCACCACGGCCCACTTGATGCGTCGCTCTAGCTTGACAGTCGGGTCCCGCACTGTAATCGGAGTAGTTACACAGCTCGACACGTGGCACTAGCGACCTACCTATTTGCAGTAGAAATGCATTCTTCTTTGTGGAAAAGATACTGACTTTGATAGGCGATTTATCGTAATTTAGAGTTATGGAGAATGTTACATAGGTTAATACTGTTAAAATGATTAATCCTAAAGGTTAATTTCGTTGATATTTGCCAAAATGATGTCGTGAAATGAAACTGCGGAGAGATGGAGTAGTCCAGCTGACGTTTCTTAGTTGTAAGGAACAATAGTAATCTAGTGACCGTTTTTAATACCATGCCCTTTAGATACATAGCAGAACTTACCAAAATCCTTTTGTCTTCTGATGTTAATCTTGAGATTAAGAGTCATTGTTCAATTAGAGTTTTAAAATTATTCAAGCGCTGCTTTCAGGAAGGGGGTGGACCAAACATAAAAGTCGTACTTTTTTCGATATTCGGTGTATGCATAACATAAATATTTTGACTCAAACATGTTCAAATTTTAATTTCATTATATATAGTTTCAGATTACATTTCATTCATACCTTTCACTAGAATATTAAATAGGCCCACCGGGCAAGTTGGCCGTGCTAAATTCAGACAATAAATTTTACTTGAAATGCAGTAGGGCAGAATAAGTTGGCCGCGCGGCTAGAGGCGTGTAGTGTGAGCTGTGAGCTTGCATCCGGGAGATAGTGGGTTCGAACCCCACAATCGGCAGCCATGAAGATGGTTTTCCGTGGTTTCTCATTTTCACATCATGCTGTACCTTAATTAAGGCAACGGCCAGTTCCTTCCCACTCCTAGCCCTTTCCTATTCCACCGGCGTCATAAGACCTATTTGTGTTGATGCGATGTAAAAAATAGCGAAAATAGAAGAAGACAAATTTTAAATAAAAAGTCAGTGAAAGAAATGTATTTTGAGTAAATACATTGTAAACTGTTCATTGCTCAGGTAACAACACTTCATACGTTAGCCTTACCGTCATAAGTAGTGGTTCTTACTCGTCAGTGTTTCAATGTTAAAGATCCGATTATCTTGGATAAAAACGTGTTGTGTTGCTGTCAGTAGTATAAGTGGACAGTTCGGCGGCCGCTTCCGCTTCAGGCCCTCCGCAGAGGCCTCCTCCTCCCGCGGGAAATTTGAATTTTGGCGGGAGATTTAAATGTTGGCGCGAGATTTGAATTTGTAAACAAAGCCACGTGCATTTTGACAGCTGTCATCCGCCAATCTTTAAACAACGACGCATCGCTAACCTCAGTGCTGCCATCTTGACGGGCCTAAACCTCAGTGCTGCCATCCTTACGGCACTAAGCCTCACGGACAATCCTAGCGCGAGATTTGAATTTGTAAACAAAGCCACGTGCTTTTTGATAGCCACGTGCCTTTTGACAGCTGTCAAGCAGCTATCTTGCATTGTTAACCTCAGTGCTGCTATCTTGACGGTTCTAAACCTTACCGTGGTGGTGGTGGTGGTGGTGGTGTGTAATTTAAATCACGTGCTTTCTCGACATCAGGCATCCGCCATCTTCCATCGCTAACCTTAGTGCTGCCCTCTTTACGGCACTAAACCTTATCGTGGTGGTGGGTAATTTAAAATCCACGTACTTTTTTGACAGCTACCATCCGCCATCTTGCATCGCAAACATCAGCGCTGCCCTCTTTACGACACTAAACCTTATCGTGGTGGTGGGTAATTTCCACGTGCTTCTTGACAGCTGACAGCAGCCATCTTTAATCAACAGAGCACCGTGCTGCTATCATTATCGTAGTAGTGGGCAAGTTAAAGAAATTCCACGTGCAGCTGCGACCATTTTAATCAACAAAGGATCGTGCTGCTATCTTCAGCTACATACCTTTAGTATGTGGTGGCGGCAATTTGAAATTCTATGTGATTTTTTGACAAGCTGCCATCTTTAATCAACAGAGCACCGTGCTGCTATCTTTAGCTACATACCTTTGAAATGTGGTGACGGGTAATTTGAAAAATTCCGTTAGCTATCATCATTAAACAGTAAAACTTAAGTGCATACGCGAACCTAACCTCCTATCTACCATCTTGAAGGAGATTATCCTTAGTTTACGACAAGATGCCCTTCCCGACGCTAATTAGCTCTTAGAGATTACTACACAAGATGGTGGCGACTGTTACAGCCTCCCTCTCCTCCTCCCCCTCCTCTACTTCCTCTACCTACTTCTCCTCTGTCAAGGCATAGCTTTATCGAGCATGCATCGCCAAGGCATGTGTGTGCAACGATAACACCATTGTGCATGTTTAGACTTGCGGATTACAAAAGAAACATAACAAGACTAAAATCTAACATTGTACTCGATGTTGTTAACTTTCACATGTGATTAGAACTTTGATTGGCATGTTGAGAACACTAAATAAGTGATCAAGACTAGAATCGAACACTGTACTCGATACAACATGTGTTTACAACATACCAGGGGATACCGTTGTTTTAAGAAGATCAGATCGCAAAAGAAGTGATTGAAACATAACAAGACTAGAATCGTATTCGATGTCGTTATCTTCAACATGTGATTGGAACATTGATTGGTGTGTTCAGATTACTAAATAAGTGATCAAGACTAGAATCGAACACTGTACTCGATACAACATGTGTTTAGAACATGTCAGGGGGTACCTTTGTTCTAAGAAGATCAGATTACAAAAGAAGTGATTGAAACATAACAAGACTAGAATCGAGCACTGTACTCGATGTCGTTAACTTTAACATGTGATCAGAACATTGATTGATGTGTTCAGAACACTAATATGTGATTAAGACTAGAATTGAACACGACACAACATGTGTTGAGAACATGTCAGGGGTTACCTTTGTTCTAAGAAGATCAGATTATTAAATAAGTGATTGAAACATAACAAGACTAGAATCGAGCACTGTACTCGATGCCGTTAACTTTAACATGTGATCAGAACATTGATTGATGTGTTCAGAACACTAATAAGTGATTAAGACTAGAATTGAACACGACACAACATGTGTTGAGAACATGTCAGGGGTTACCTTTGTTCTAAGAAGATCAGATTATTAAATAAGTGATCAAAACATAACAAGACTAGAATCGAGCACTGTACTCGATGTCGTTAACTTTAACATGTGATCAGAACATTGATTGATGTGTTCAGAACACTAATAAGTGATTAAGACTAGAATTGAACACGATACAACATGCGTTCAGAACATGTCAGGGAATACGTTTTTCTAAGATCAGGTTACAAAATAAGTGATTGGAACATATCAAGACTAGAATCGAACACTGTACTCGATACAACAACATTGATTGATGTGTTCAGAACACGATACAGATACAACATGTCTGGGGATACCTTTGTTCTAAGAGAAAAAAATAATAAGACTAGAATTCTGTCCAGCTTGCGCAAGATAGCGACTGTTATAACCTCCTTTTCCTCTTCCTGCTCTGTCAAGGCATAGCTTTATCGAACATACAACGCGATCTTATGCATACGGCAGTACGCATATCACGTAGCCAATTCGCTCAGTAAACGATATAGCAAAAGTACAAATTCAATGATTTGCCTAGTACGAAAATCAAAAAACTATAGAAACACACTGTGCACATATCACATACCTAACTCGCTCAGTAAACGATATAGAAAAAGTATAACTTCAATGATTTCCCTAGTGCGAAAATCAAAAACTACGGAAACACACTGTGCACATACTGCGTAGCCAACTCGCTCAGTAAACGATATAGCAAAAGTACAACTTCAATGATTTGCTTAGTGCGAAAATCAAAAGTATAGAAACACACTGTGCATATGCTGCGTAGCCAACTCGCTCAGTAAACGATATAGCAAAAGTATAACTTCAATGATTTGCCTAGTGCGAAAATAAAAAACTACGGAAACACACTGTGCACATACTGCGTAGCTAAGTCGCCCACTAAACGATATAGCAAAAGTACAACTTCAATGATTTGCCTAGTACGAAAATCAAAAACTCCTAGAAAACCTTACCGTGTAGCCAACTCGCTCGGTTACACATACCGCACTGCTAACACGCTCAGTAATTGCAAATACACGGGTAATCGACCAGAGCACTAATATACGCATACACATTATGTGAAAATAAAAACCTTACCGCGTAGCCAACTCGCTCGGTCACACAGCTAACACGCTTAGTAATTACAAATACATTGGAACATGACCAGAACACTGATGTACGCATACACGTCACTATTTTTCGAAACACACGGAAAAGAATGTTGCGAGAAACTATACCTAAGATACTTACATGTTAAAAAATGGGAGGAGGAAAAATAATAAATCATAAGTTTTTGTGTGCATGTTGTCTCCAAGTTGTAAGTCCAAATGGGAGCAGTACTGTGAGTTTCTGCTACGGCTTGCGGAAACGTGAACGGAAGTGACATGTTATCTCAGCAAAAAATACACATGACCTTGTTCCTGCATACACGCAAGTCAGACACTTACAGAAATAAAATGATAGATACTACGATTCGATTCCCGGTCCTAGCGTCAAGAAGGGCATCCAGCTAGATCCTTATGTTTCTTGTAATTACACGTTATCAGGAAGACTGACGATCGCGCAAGAGCGGCCAGCCACCCCCTAGCATTTGCTATCTTCAGGGCTGCCGACAGTAGGGGTTCAAACCCGCTATCTCTATATGTTATTTATAAGTTAGAAGTAACAGACATGATAGAAGTAGCGAGAATGATTGCTGGTACACGATGTTGATGGTGATTTATCTGTCGGATGGGGACGTTAAGCATTGAGCAGGCCCTTTGGCGCTATTGGACAGGAGTAGCCTATGTGTTGGCATCGGGTTTCCTCTCCCTACTGTCGTATATTACATCTTCGGGGCGGTGCTAATAACTAGAGGGTGTGCAAAAGCCTACAATGTTTACAGTATTTACTATGATCCTTGTCAATCCTACGATGGTAACGTAATTGCTCTTCAGGCATTCTCACACTGATTTCGTGTACTGCATTCAGGTGTTTTAATGTCCGACTCATTGGCTGAATGGTCGGCGTTGAGGCCTTCGGTTCAGAGGGTTCCGGGTTCGATTCCCGGTCTGGTCGGGATTTTAATCGCCTCTGATTAATTATTCTGGCCCGAGGACTGGGTGTTTGAGTTTGTCCCAACACTTTCCTCTTGATATTAATATAAATCACTACAATACCAACCACCAGAGAAAAACGCAAGAGTGATTATATAAGCGCGGCCAGTATCCAGTATTCGGGAGATAGTAGGTTCGAACCCCCCTGTCGGCAGCCCTGAAGATGGTTTTCCGTGGTTTCCCATTTTCACACCAGGCAAATGCTGGGGCTGTACCTTAATTAAGGCCACGGCCGCTTCCTTCCCACTCCTAGCCCTTTCCTGTCCCATCGTCGCCATAAGACCTATCTGTGTCGGTGCGACGTAAAGCAGCTAGCAAAAAAAGAGTGATTATATCCCTCCCTATAGGGTTGGCGACAGGAAGGACAACCGGCCGTAAAACACGGCCATATACACCTGTGCAACATAGTTTGCACCCGCGACCCAGCAGGTGTGGGAAAAGCGGTAGAAAAAGAAGATTCAGATGTTTTAGCAAGGTGTTTGTACTTCTGTTGCAACTTAAAGTATTATTACATTATGTTGCATGCAGCTTTATTGGGAACGTTTTCAGAGACATCAAAGAAGTCGCTTACAGCCGATCTCTTCCTACTTGGCATTGTTGATGTTTAGAGTACAGCTTAAATCTCACATTTATTCTTTGACCTTCGCTCAACTTCTAAAGACTGCAATACACTCGGTTTTGTTCCTTTGCACAGTCATGTGTTGCAATGATAAACGTCAAAATGGAGGGTGTATTTTGTTCATTGCATTCCTTCCGCTGTTTAGCTAGAACAAGACTAATAGGCTAAGGTTACAGTAAGTCTGTCATTCTACAGATCATGTTAGCATATCTATGGCATAGTGGCTACCTGAGATTTAACTTTCCAGTAGCGAAGCAACACAATGTGTGCAGAAAGACCGTGTATATATGTAACACGTGTTTGCAATACACTAAATATAACATACCGGTACGTACCGTAACAGTGATTTTAAATAACAACAATAATAATAATAATAATAATAATAATAATAATAATAATAATAATAATAATAATAATAATAATAATAATGTTATGAGTTTTACGTCCAACTACGTACATTTTTGTGGATTTCGGAGATGCTGAGGTGCCGGAATTTACAGTAGTCCCTCAGTTCTTTTACGTGCCAGTAATTCTACCGACACGAGGCTGACGTATCTGAGCACCTCAAATATCGTCCGACTCGTTGGCTGAATGGTCAGCGTACTGGCCTTCGGTTTAGAGGGTCCCGGGTTCGATTCCCGGCCGAGTCGTGGATTTTAACCTTAATTGGTTGATTTCAATGGCTCGGGGGCTGGGTGTGTGTGGCGCATTCACATTAGAAATCATCCTAGGTAGGGCCCTCAGCTTCACAGACATGCAGGTCGCCTAATAGCCCGTCTACTAGAAAAAGACCTGCACCAGGCCTGTCCGGGGGCCATACGCCATTATTATGACCTCAAATACCACCGGACCAAACCAGTATCGAACCTACCAAGTTGGACTCCGAAGGCCAGATAAGCTATGTTATCAATATTAGAATGGAGGGCATGTTCAGTGGAGTGGCTGAGAGACGCCGTTAACGGATATTTTCATAGTTTATCATCCGTATTTAGCTGTAGCAGGGCCGGATTATGTGGGGGGGGGGGCTAAAGGGGCTGCAGTCCCCCGCCCTGCACGTCAAGGGGCCCCGGTCGTTGCCGAACCTAAAATTCTATAAAAAGGCCTGCTGCTCCACCTCCGTGCATGTATATGAATATTTACGCTCGCAAAATACAGAACACGCACTCTTCCTTCCTTCCTTCCTTCCTTCCTTCCTTCTTATCAGCTGTCCGCGGTAGTATTTCATCACTGCTAGAATAAATTACCGTCCGAAGACACGAATCCTCGCTACATACGCGCTGTAATTATTGTCTACGAAGATGTCATAGTCATGGGCGACTATAATACTGTCTTGTTAAAACAAACCAGTGAATCGGATAAGTTGCGTCATATATTCCATGCTCTGAACATGAAAAACCTACCACTTAACGCTAGAACCACGTCTACCACCCTGATCACTTGGCTCACACATTAATTGACCTTATAATTGCAAATCAACCCCAGAAAGTCATTAAGCACAGACAGACCCCAGCTCCTGGGATTTCAACTCACAACTTATTGTACTTATGTTACTCTATCCGTGGACCGAAGTATAAAACACGCTACGTTATTTTAAGAGACATAAAACATATTGAATTAGATGACCTGCGCAGTGACGCATTTAACTTACCGTGGGATGACATACGTAATCTACATGACATTGACTCGAAAGTTAACAGATTCAACTCTTTAGTGCTGAACTTGTATGACAAACATGCTCCGGAGAGGCAGGTAAGATTATCCGCCCCCCTTCTCCTTGGCTGACGACCGAGATAAGATCTGCTATGGCCAGCCGTGACCGTTGGTAAAAACAATTCAAACGAACACGTGACAGAGATGACTTTTGAACAATACAGGAAACTGAGAAACAAAGTAAAACAACCAATTAGAAACAGCAAATGCCACTACTTTCAACAGTTAGCGGGAAATAATAATTTAAACCAAGCATGGAAGAAGCTACGATCTTTGGGCATAGGCAAAGCCGTAGAAGAGCACATTCCCACCATATCTCTAGATACGTTAAAGGATTACTTTTCTCAGCCTAAAGTCGGACCAGTTCCATTACCGGCTAATCCGACAAACTCAGCATGCCGTTCCGAGCGCGACCGGTTCTCTTTCCACACCGTTAGCGTAAATGATGTTAAACGTGTGCTGTACTCCATCACTTCTGATGCGACAGGTAATGACGGTATCTCGATAAAATTAATTAAAAACATCATCGCGTCTGTACTGCCAATACTGACTCACATATTCAACTACTGCCTGACAAATGGAGTATTCCCTAATGTTAGGAAAGACGCACTAATAAGGCCTATCCCGAAAAACGCTACCTTAGATTCTCCAGCAGATTACCCCCCTGTGTCCAACCTACCACCTGTCGCAAAAGCACTCGAACGTCAGATTGGTTCACAAATCACTCTGTACATGACACAGACTTCCCTCCTTGACCCTTTTCAATCCGGCTTTAAAAAAGGGCATAGTACCACGACAGCATTACTGCGAGTTACGGACGACATCAGACAAGCGATAGACCAACGATATGTGACTGTAGCAAAACTACTAGACCTAAGCAGCGCCTTTGACACAGTTAGCTCTGGTTTACTACTGCTAAAACTCCGTAGTCTCAACTTTAATGAGACATCTCTTAAATTTTTTAGCTCCTACCTCACTGACCGTCGGCAACGAGTATCAGTGGGAACAATGTACTCAGGATGGCACAACAAGCCAATAGGCTTCCCGCAGGGGTCGGTTTTGGGCCCACTTTTATTTGTTGTTATTGTGAACGACATAGGGGACGCATTGAAATATAGCAAGTACCATATCTATGCAGATGATCTTCAGATTTATTATCACTCATATCCACAAGACATAGATGTAGCCATTGACAGAGTTAATTTTGACTTACGACGACTGAATGACTAAGCGAAGAATAACAGCTTGTTAATAGATCCTAACAAAACTCAGACTATTATATTTGGTACCAAAAGAAAGCTTAACTTGTTAAAAAGTAGACATGTACCCCCAATTATTTTAAATAATATTGTCGTGCCCTATTGTACGTCAGTAAGAAACTTAGGCATTGTAATGACTGAGACACCCTATTGGACTGAACAAGTGACCAATACATGCCGTAAAATGCAGAAATCCCTTTTTCCTCTCAAACGCTACTCTTCCATATTTCCAAAACATCTTAAAGTACAAATTGCAAAATCACTAATCTTACCAATTCTAGACTACTGCGACACTGTACTTACGGACATATCTCAAGACAGTAACAAGATGCTCGAACGGAGTTTAAACACCTTTATTCGATTTATATTTAAGCTGCGATATGATTCTCCCTTTTCACCTTATTATAGGGGGTTGTCATGGCTTCGTGTTCATGAGCGTTGCAGTCTCCACATGTTGTCCCTCCTGCATGGAGTTCTAAACTCAGGTGTGCGAATTATCTTTCATTAAACTTTAATTACTACTCCTCCTATCATAACCACGATACACGATCTGGCTCCTGTTTAACAATATCTCCCAGTCACTCCAGGACTTACAACCACTCATTTGTAGTCACCGCCGCTAGGCTGTGGAATACCCTCCCTGCTATCATAAGGGATTTATGTTCTCATAGGAGATGTAAGGTCGATTGCCGAAATCACTTGCTGAATACCTCTAGCCGACTTGTTCGATGTGCGTAAATTGAATGAGTGCGTGAATGATGTTATTTTCATAAAAATTAGAAATGTATTTGCTAGTTATAGGTTTTTTACTATGTTTCCTTATTTTATTATTACTAGTGTTAGTTTTAAAATTATTATCATGTTCATTAATATTGTCATGTTGTACATTCTATAAGTATTTATTTTATTACCATCTCCATATTTTCTATTAGTACTATATCATTTAAAAAGTATTTGTTGTATTTAAAAAATATGTGTATGTTATTTATATTAAATGTTGTGGTTAAGTGTAAGAGAGGGCCTCGAGCCCTAACTTCGCCACGAATAAAGACGACTTACTTACTTACTTACTTACTTACTTACTTACTTACTTACTTACTTACTTACTTACTTACTTACTTACTTACTTACTTACTTACTTACTTACTTACTTACTTACTTACTTACTTACTTAAAGGTTATTGTTGAAGAAAATTTTAATCTGGCAGCTTGCGAGTACGGGCTGAGGAGGAAGGGGAGAAGAGGTCTAGGAAGTGACCGGGAGGGGACAGCGGAAGCACGGTGGAATGCGCATGCTATACTATATCGCTACATCAGGAAGAGAACTTCCAGTTCACCTCTGGTTATTGAACCATTTGTAAGATACAACTGTAATGTTCTTGTAAAATGGATAGAAAATATCCTAGTGGTGCCAAAAAAATGTAAATTAAAAGAACAACATTTGAAAGAAATTGAAAAGTTGCCAAAAATATCAACATTTTTTGACAGGAAGTCTACAAGTGCATTGACGACTGAAGAGACTGTTACTGATGAATTGGTATCTTCTACAGGTAAGCGAATAGTTCAATAACTAAGTCTGCTGCTTAAGAGAGGTCTTTATGGAATTGGAAAGCATGAGCATTAGGAAGATGGTTTTAGGAACAATGAAAGGGAATCCTAATGTGTATTTTAAACTTCAGTCACATTGTATGGAATACTCGTTGATGTAGTGGTAGCAATAATGACTGCCGCCCCCGAAGACCCAGGTACCTCCCCCGGTGCTGCGGGGGCTTGGTTACGAAGAATAGCCCAGGGCCCCCAAACACCTTAATCCGGCACTGAGCTGTGGTATTATCATTCTCAAGTCATCCAATTTAAGTTATTCCTTTTGCACATTCATTATCGTACCGCACTATCGCGATGCCATAAAACCTCAGCGACCACTTGTACGCAAGAACGAGCGAGAGAGCGAACGTGTGACGTCATGCTGTCATCGAGTCTTCACAAGCGAAACGAATCCGAGCCTGGACTCGAGAGTGTCAAGTACCGCGATTCCAGGCATCACTCGCGCGCATTACTACATAATTCCCTTGCTTTGGTGATGGCGACTTCGCGATTAGTTTGTTTACGATGATCAGATGGTGAGGGCATCAGTGATCGAATCCTGCCTATTTATACCACTATGTACGTTTGTCTGATAACCTAAAACAGAAGAATTGAATTTATGAAAATAATAATTTAAACTCGAATACGAAAGGATACGAACCTTTTTTTCGTTTCGTTTTCTAGGAAGTGAGCGGGAGGGGACAGCAGAAGCACGGTGGAATCCGAGTCAGTACTCTTATTATTTTGTCCAGTTTAGAATTACGTAACCGATAGTTTTACACGGTAAGGTATTCGACATTAAAAGCTATGTTAGCAGGAAAAACGAGGATTAGGGCTGTTCTTTATACATAATAATATGTCTGATGAATTATGAAGGATTCTATAAAATCAATCATCATTGATTTGCATTTAGTATTATCTATACTTCGAGGAATTCGTGTCGGTGCTTTCATGATTCACAGTTACAGCTGCATAACCTGTAGTTTTGTACAATTTATTAGACTTTTCAAGCTTGGTTAGCAGAAATAATGAGGATTCGGGGTGTTTTTTACGTGTTATAATTCCATTGATGAATTATGAAGTATTCTATTAAGTCCATGATCAATGATCTGTGTTTAGAGCTGTAGCCCAGTTAGAAGACTCACTATCATTTTACCTAGTCTTTAGTGGCGGTTTCTGGTATAGCGCAATTGAGCAATGAACCTCCAGTTTACTGTATATCAAATTTTATTCACCTACTTAATATTCATAACTCCCTTGTCAATCTCTTGCTTAGCCCATCTATCCGTAATATACTCGTGCTGGCTTTCAATTCATGTGAACTGCGCACGTTCCATGGCTGGATACTTGTCTGGAATGAACCCCCTTGGAAGGCAATCTTTCCGTGCGTACCTGGGCGAAGGGAGTGGTGAGGAGCGGGGGGACATCGGCCGGCACGTAGATAAGACCAGGATATCGCAGAAACAGATATCCGTGGTTTACGCATGCGCAATATGCCACTCTCTCTAGTCGTGTTGTCGGGGGTGTTGGGGCAAGGTCTGTCTAGACTGACCTTGTGTTGGGGTAAGTATGTGCCTGGCATCTGTTGCCCTTACAGGAATTCAACTACGGAGCATAAAATAGTGCACATAATTAGCGCTAGTGTTGAAGAGCATCATTACTGCCAGCAGTCACATTAAACTGCTAAATTCCAATTGATGTCTTTTCCCCAATACATCTGTTCATTTGCCTTCTTTGGAATAATTACATTTTGGAGAGAAAATTAACTTAAAAATCACCGAGGCAAAGGGTAGCGGGAATGTAATACCAAAGAAAACGCTAACTGCCTAGCCACGGGAGTTCTTAAAATTAAGTTACCAACATTGCGAACATACATCCCTAAAGTTTACTCTGTTTTTCAAGTTCGATGCTAGTGTTTACAACAGTTTGCAATAGTTATCATAATTCGTAATATTATTGTACGCTGTGCAAGCGTGTGAGTCTTTTTCTGCACTGTTGTGCCGTTCAGAAACTTAATTTTTAGGACATAAAGAAGTTACAACATTTTCTCCATGTGTGTATTTTTGTGCACTGTAGTTGCGTCCATAATTCTTGTTCCCGGGAAAGGTAAGGAGCTACATAATGAGTTTGAACAGTGATATGATACTTAAGAAGACAAACTTTTCTTCTCTCTCTCTCTCTCTCTCTCTCTTTTGAGCGTAAACATAAGATTAAGATTAACGATGCCGGACGTCCGATGCCTGATCTTGATATAACGAGGCATCCTAAAAGTAAAAGTAATGAAATCGTGCGTAAATTCAGAATGGATTTATACCGTATAAAAGAATCGAGTTGATCTGTTAGTGCGAAATTACTAACATGTTGATTTGTTTTCCTTTTTTATGATTCATGAGTGATGAAAGCGAAGGGACTTGGACCGAAGTCGGAGTGGTGTCCAAATAATAATAATAATAATAATAATAATAATAATAATAATAATAATAATAATAATAATAATAATAATAATAATAATAATAATAACATAAAATTATTAAATTGTTGGTATTTTATATTTTCATTTGTAGGGACATTAAGGACAAATACGAAAATGTTAATATATTTGTCTTTCAATTGGTGATATTTTAATTTTTTTTCAAGACAAATCGGAATAATAATAATATTAATAATAATAATAATAATAATATTAATATTAATAATAATATTAATATTAATAATAATAATAATAATAATAATAATAATAATAATAATAATAATAATAATAATAATATTAAATGATTGTTATTTTATATTTTTCGAGGGACACACTTAGGACGTATTATAGGTATTTAAACAGTTTTTTCACTGTTTTAGGTATTTACACAATTTTTCTCATTGGGGGCATTCAGGACAGATAGGAAAAAAATTATTATGTTTTTGTGAATCGGCATTCAATGGAATTCCAGATTGTCCTGAATACGCCCATATACTACTTATTCACAATGTAAGGAGGTCACACCTCTTATGGATTGGGAGAAAGATCATGAGACAGACACCAAATATTAGGAATTTGGGTTTAAAGATAAACATAAAACCGCAAAAGAGGTTGTTATTTACACAAGTTATATTGACGACGTTGCAGCATATCACAGTATGCACATGTTGGGAACTCACCCACAAGTTAGCACGCCACAAACCAGCGGCACACGCACGACCCGTAAGACACCTGTGTGCTGCGTTTAGACATGGCTTCTCACGTGGTTGCCGTGGCAACCTCCCTTCAGTTCAGTGACCGGGCAGTAGCAAGGCCATTATCCCACATAACGTTTGCTTCAAAATGAAAAGCTTCTATTTTGTATTATTATTGAAGCTATACTAAAGGATGTTAGCCGTGAAGTACAACTGTGAAGACTTAAGGGACAGATGAAGGCAGATACTATGGCAGTGATGAGATGAGAAAAAAAGGAAAAACTAAAACTACTACATGCTCCTGATGTCCTAACGCAAAATTTAAATATTAAAATATTTGACTATTTCTCAAAAAGCTACTGAACGTTTTGATTTGCTCTTAAATAAATTAATAAACAAATTAAACATTTTTAAATTAGCAAACAGAATAAGTCACACCATCTTTGCTCATTACAGTAATGGTTGAAGTGGTGTGGGCTGAAAGATGAATGACACAGTAATATATGATCAGGTCTGATATAGCTAAGGGGTACTGGTTGTTACCGTAAGTCAAACAGTCAAAAGGCAAGTTAACCATATAACTTTTGGAGAGATTAAATCTTGCTGTTCTATGAACACTCAACTGCACAGAACTTGACCGTTGCAAAGAAGGCTGGTTTGAAATAAGATGATCATACTGTGTAGGTGTTGGCCACAGTTTATGGATATCCTCGCATTTCGAGAATGTATAAAATTAAAAATCTCTTTATCGGCCATTTAATGTGATATTGAGTGTACATGTGATATGCATTTCCAATTATTGATCATCTATTTCTGTATTGTAAAAATAAATTTATTAATGATTTCCTCCAGAGTTTACTTTCTATCAGTATAACTTTTCACTGTCATCGGAGCAACTTTTACCACTGTGCATCAGAATACAATACGAAAGAGAAGTATACAAGTTATTTCTAGATACATATATAATTATGTCATATCAACCCTGTGGTCTGGATTTCGATGATTTGTTAGCAGATAGACTCCTGCTCCCAACTGGAGTCCTGACAGAGTAGCAAGCACAGCAGGAAGGTAGCTTGAAGGAATCTGGTACTGGTTTTCCATCACCATTAAGTGCTATCAGCTTGCGATATATGAACTTCTGACGGCAGAATGATGTATATCCAGGAGGAAATGCCTGACTTAATTCACAGGGAGCATTTTCATTCCTGTAAAGAAGAGAATATTTTATTTTAAAATTTTCTTCAAAAGCAATACCCCATTATTTTTCAGATTATCACAATAGTTTGCTTACTTTCTTAAACATCTATGGATAACATACACAATTCCAGTTGGATGTAGTTTTACATCGTGTTATTACCTACAAGTAGCAGCATGTGGCCTCTGAGGTGACCTGCGCGTCTATGTGGATGGGGCCCTACGAATAATGAAGACGGTACACACACCCAGCCCTGAGCTGTTGGATTTAACCAATGCAGGTTAAAATCCCCGAACTGGCCGGGAATCAAACCCGTGGTCCTCTGGACCAAAGGCCAGCACGCTAACCATTTAGCCTTAGAGCCGGTCATTATCGGTAATTTGTCTATCAATGTGTTCAGTGCTTAAGGAGGTTAATTTGGTTTGCCTAATCACACAGGTAAATATATGAAACTGCATAGAAATCACGCAATAACTTTGAGAGAAATATATATTTCCGTCAAGCTGAACTTTAACTTGAAAAATAAACTGTGTTGGTCAGTCCACCGAATGAACTAAACCGTAATAGTTGTTCAGTTGTTTGTTATTGCTTCATGTAAGGGGCTAGAGCCTTCCACCTTGTGTCCAATACAAGTAGAAACAGTCTCAACTTTGTAGCAGCATAAAAAGGGACCCAAGCCAGGCAGGCAGAAAGGTACTATGCTAACTCCCAGGCCATACAGTGTGTTGGAGAAACTTGCCCCCCACCGGGCGAGTTGGCCGCGCGGTTAGGAGCGCGCAGCTGTGAGCTCGCATCCGGGAGATTGTGGGTTCGAACCCCACTGACGGCAGCCCTGAAGATGGTTTTCTATGGATTCCCATTTTCACACCAAGCAAATGCTGGGGCTGTACCTTATTCAAGGCCACGGCCGCTTCTTTCCCATTCCCAGGCCTTGCCTGTCCCATCGTCGCCATAAGACCTATCTGTGTCGGTACGACGTTAAGCAAATAGCAAAAAAACTTGCCCCTACTGCTGTGAAGAGATCAACAGCAATGATTAAAAAATATTTTATTTAATTACTGAAATTTAGAAAATAATTTTATTCCAGTCTGCATGACCAGACCCAGATTACATCAATTAAAATTTCATTTGTAATGTTCACATGATTTCTTCTTGTTTAAAAGCAAATCCATTTCCACAGGGACCTCCAAGATTAACCTGGTCCTCATTTTTTATGTAAGAGCATGTGCATCTCTAGAAGTGGAAATATTCCAGACAAGAAATTGAACCCATATCCTTTCAGGTAAACCGAGCTCCCATTTACTGCTTTTGCTTAGTAAGCTTCATTTTCACTACAAAAGGCAGAAATTTGTATTTCTCTTTGACCTCACTGAAGGTCCTCCGCACAACAGCACTTATATATGTACTGTATGAACTCTCCTCTACCTAGTCCACCGCTCAGCAGTGTGCATTATTACGAGGTGGGCACACCTCACTCTTGGTGGCACTGCAGAGAGATTGTCTACCAGGTCGGAACATCTTTGACGGAATGGCTGATTGTTTATTCTGTAGTACTGTGGTAAGCTTAGGTGGTGATGGGAATTGCAGAGGTTTGGTGCAAAGTCACCATTATATCTCAATATGACTCGGTTGGCCAGTCCATTTCCGGAACCTTCTTCTCCACAAACCAGGTTCAGGAGTGCTATAATCATACTTTTGCATCCTAAAAGAGAAGAAATGGCAAACTACATCACTGCCCATTTTACTACACAGTTCTCTTGGGATTTTAGGGTTTCCTTTTTAATCACATAACCAAAGGTAGTTCTTCCTGTGCTTCCAACCCACTCCAAGCTAGTGACGTAACAAACAAAACTAATGTTCGGTAGATTACAACAGAAGAAATTAGTTAAGAATTGTTTATATACTTTCTGAAGACTACACCAATATAACTCAGATGGTGAAAGAAATTAAAGACATACTTGCTTACTTAGAATAACTGTCTTACAGAAAACTTTACAGATTGCATGCCGGGAGTTTCGAGAGGAACATTAGAAAGTCTTGCAGACAAGTTACCAACAGCATAAATTTCATTAAACTGTTACAACCGAGTTCATACTTGAAAATTAAATAATAAGTATCAACAAAGGCTATAATCACAAATATAGCATAAGCCAATCATATAATTCAAATGTGATAGAAAATGAAAACCTTCAGCAAATAATTAATCTCTAAAAATGTTTTTTCCACCTAGTATATTGAACACTATAACAAGAAACTTCCCCCTTAAGGAATTTACTGAAGTACAGATAAACCTCATTAATCTGGACCCAGATAAGCTAAATTTTGCTTAATCGTGACAGAAAAGGAAAACTTGTGAAACTTATGTGGAAGCTGTAAAAGATACAACAACTTCAACAGTAGTGAATGCCTGAAAGAGAGAGTTCATCAAAAGATTCTTACACTGTGAAAATATTCCAAGAATAGAAACTTGTTACATAAAATAAATTTCATTGTAAAGCCTATACTGTCGTACGTATACTTTTTGAGTTTAAATCAATATTCCACCTTTACAATACCGATTTTCTAATTGTCTAATTATTTAAACAACATTTTTTAAAATATGACGGGACATGTTTCGTCTAGCTTGTAGACATCCTCAGCCGTAAAATATTCAAGAAAAAGCACAAACTGACAAGGATAAAATAACACATTAAAATAATTCGGACCGCCGAATACGTCAATTAAAATAGTGAGAATGTTCTAGGTTGTTCAGAGCATAACTTCAAACTGTTGATGACAAACTTAAAATAATACACATGAGTTGATACATTAAAACTTGATGTTAAAATTTTTCTTTGTTGGTGCTTGTTGACATGCAGTATTCAGGTGTGTCATTGAAAGTTGATGTAGAGGTGCACAATCTTATTTTCTATTAGAATAAAGATGATCGATGAGTAAGTAAAAGGAAATTAAGATCGTCTTATTGGTGCAAAGTTGTCATTTCTTGTTAAAAATTAGGTAGAATATCTGATCTTATGACGTATGTGGATGTACAGTGGAGGACCCTAGAATGAAAATAAAGACTATTGCAAATATTGAAATTAGGCAAGTGTTTGGTGTCATTACGATATAAAAAAAGCAAAAGAATGAAAAAGGAAGAATTACGTCACATCTGATTAGTTACGTTCTCGCCTCTTCAAGAGTGATTAGCTTAGCATGGATGATTGTGGCTGACTGAGGACAAACTATGGAGATCGTGTGTGATGGGGGGTGGTGTGAGGGGAAGTTAGGGGAAGGTTGGAATCGAAAGGCGGGGAGCGATCACTTCGAAGCTTACTTGGATATTTGTCAAAAAAGGAACTGTTGAGTAACGCCTCAAAAATGACGTTCGTAGTTTCTGAAATCTCATTCAAATTATGAGTGGGGTTGCGTTTTTGATCTATGTTGATGTAAATGTTTTCTAAAACAATGAGTAAACTGCCCTTATTATGAAAATAAAGAATTTTTAGGTCCTGTTCTATGGAAGTGAAGAAATGATTGGATTCTGTCATATGAGTGCTCATGGCGGAGTATCTTCTATGTTTAGAGGCGTTAACGTGTTCCTTATATCTGTTTAAAAAGCCTCTTCCAGTTTGACCAATATAGCTCCCGGAACATTGATTGCAATTCAACTTATATACACCTGATTTATTGTATTTATTCACAGCGTTGTTGTTTTTATGATGGTTGTAAAAGAGATTAATGTTATTGTTTACTGTTTTAAAGGCAATGTTGACCTTATGCTTCTTAAAAATGTTGGCGATTTCATAAACCTTATTATTGGTGTAGGTGTAAGAGGCGTAGTTGTCTGTTTTTTTTAGTTTCTCTAAGAAGAGTTGAATTGGGTTTGTTGACAACTTTGTTGACAATCCTGTCAATGAAATGCTTACTAAAACCGTTTTTTCTCGCTGTAAAGCGAATGGAGTCGAGTTTCTTTTATCTACATCAGATAAAGGGACATGGAAAGCTCTGTGGATCAAACTATAAAAGGTTGCTCTTTTTTAAGAGTCCGGATGCATTGAATCTTGCCGAATAGTATTAACTGTTTGGGTGGGTTTTTCTAAATATATTATAAGAGAATTTATTGGAGCTGTTGTTGATAGTGATATCCAAGAAGTTGTTGACTTCAACTTCTGAGGTAAACTTGATCTATGGATCGACCGCATTTAACTGTTCGAGAACAGTGTCACCGTTGGAGATGTTATGATCTAATATGGCAAATGTATCATCGATATAGCGCGTCCAGAATACAATACCTTTAATTTTATTGTGAATTTCGGAATTTTCAAAGTGGTCTAAATGAATTTCTGCCATTATTCCTGAAGCTGGGTAGCCCATAGGAAGACTGTCCTGCTTGTAAATATTTTCATTAAAAGTAAAATAATTATTGGAGGTTACAAATTCTAAAATATTTAAGAATTCTTCTATTTCTTGTATACTTAATTTTCTGTGTTTTAGAAAGTTGTTCTTAATGATCTTTAAAGTTTTTTGACCGGTATATTAGAATACATATTTTTTTATATCAAAGGAGTACATATTTTGTTGTGGTTGTAACTCTAGGTTTTTAGTCAAATTACAAAATTCTATGGAATTCTTAATAGAACTGGGATTTTCAAACTTGTAGTATTTCTTCAAGTTGTGAATAAATTTAGAGGTTTTGTAAGTCGGACTGTTCCTATAGTTGACTATGGGTCTTATGGGGATGTCTGTTTTGTGGACTTTTGGCAATGCTTTGGCTGTAGGAATACTGGGATTCATATTAACAAGTTTTTGAGATTCATAATCCGTTAAAATAAAGGACGTTTGTTTTAATAGTTGTTTTAAGTTCTTTTCAATGTTGTTAGTCGGATCTTTTTTCATCAGTTTAAATGAATTATCAGAAAAGAAAGTTTCAGTTTTTTGCACATAAGTCTCTTTGTTCATGATAACTGTGGCATTGCCTTTGCCCGCTTTTGTGACAATCAGATCATTCTAGTTGATTTTTCGTTTTAAAGAGTCAATGGCCTTTTTAGGAAATAAGGGAGCTGTAGATTTGTTACCTTCAATTAAACTAGAAAGTTTTTTACGAATGTTAAGTCTGATTTCTGTTTGATTGTCAATTGGAAATTTTTGTATAGCACTTTCAGTTTCAGCGGTAATGGTAATGGCATCTTTCAATTTAAAGGCAGTAAGCCAATTAAATTTAGGGCCCCTCTCCAAGATGTCGAAATCTGATGCGCTAAGTTGGGTATCAGAAAGATTTATATTTGGGCCGTGAAACTTCAAGTCTCCCGAGTCGGATTCGTTAATGTTCCTACTGTGAAAAGTGAAGTTTTTGTTGGAATTGTTATTACGCAAGAGTGTGTTAAATTTATTGTCTAGAGTAGCCTGTTTTTAACGATGATATTCTCTATTTTTGTGAACGCAAATTTCTGAAAAGAATCCCATTCTAGAGGGGTTAGGGAGGACGAAGCAATCAGATATATAACTTTGAGTGTTGAATAAAGACTTTTTCCTATATAGGAACTTGATTTCATTTCTGATCCATAATGCATTGGACTTAAATTGGGTTCTTTTGTGCCAAAATTTTGGTATTGTAAAGGTGGAATATTGATTTAACCTCAAAAAGTAATAGAAACTTACTCGCAAACCTCTACGTGTACACCCTGGATATACTCCGGCTCTACATTCACAATAAACAACCAGTCATTATCCTTGTTTTGAGCCATTTTTGGGAAGATTGTCATCTCCTGAAAGAATAGATAGAATAATATGAATATATGCAGAGTATCACATTTCACAAACCAATGACACTAGGTAAAAAAGGAAAGAACCAAATAAATGTGGCATGTATTAGGATAAATGTTTGCTGTAAGGAAATGCTATAAGAAAGTACAGTAATTCAGGGAAATGTTATCCGTTCCTGTGAATTGGATCAACCATGAATAGAAATATATACCTCATAGGAACTAACATTAGTGAGAACAATGGCATGTCATCGACTTGCTACTGAACTGCAAGTAAACTCAGCCCTTAAAACTGTGAAATGGTACAAAATTATGCACGTTAAGTATGTATGGGGCAGACAAGTTTTCAGCACCATGTTAGGCTTGTAAGTCTATTTTATTGGGGACCCCACAAGGGCAACCCTCTAGCAATGCCTTTCACACCATGAAGTACAAATATTTAATCTTAACTTGATCATAATAATTTACCTCTCCATCTTCACACCAACACTGCACATTACAACTTCTCATACAATAAATATTCAGCTGAGCACGACACAAACGTTGAGAGACGTAGGTTGATAATACCAATATAAACTTCCGCCTCCGTAGCGTAACGGTTAGTGTTATTAGCTGCCGTCCTCGGGGGCCCGGGTTCGATTCCCGGTACTGCCGGAAATTTAAGAATGGCAGGAGGGATGGTATGTGCTTGAAATGGTACATGCAGCTCACCTCCAATGCGGGTGTGCCTGAAAAGAGCTGCACCACCTCGGGATGAGGACACGAGTTTACTTACCAATATAAATGGTCGTTTATTGAACATCATAAATTTTCCAACTAACTCATTCCTGGTTGTCAGCATTTTGCCCCAATGTGCTAAGTTGGGCTCATCAGATGGTAAATAGCACACCCACCAAAACGCATGGCTAGTGCATACCGTGGAGGTCACTGCATAGGTTACTTGGAGCCACCGGTAGTGCCAATGCACTATGAGAGACATTGTCTCATTACCAAAAATTGATGCCTGCCTGGCCATCAGATGATATAGATGTTGATTCCCATAGATATCATCTGATGGCCAAGCATGTTCCTGCATTAAATGACCTTAATTGAAAAGGAAATATAGCATATCGCCTTGTCATTTGGAGAATCGACACCAATCGAAATCGAAAACATCCTTCCAGTTTGCGGGCAGCATGGATATACGGTATTCGTTCTTGTTCTTTCTTTGCTCACTTTGTAGCTGTTTCGTATATTGGTCCCAGTTCTAGTTTCATCTGGATTGCCCAAAATATAGAGTATTGTTGTTCGTTGATGCAGATAATTGCCTGTGTTTGTTACATTCTCAGCCGTAGTTTGTACTGCTTCTTACACGGCAATAGACATAACCTAAATCTGTCGACCATGAGGCGAGAATGAAAAGAATTTCAGAATGTTTTTGTGTGCCTACCACCAAACGCAAAAATTTCCCAAGCAGTTCGTCAGTCCATCAAGCTGGAGTATCATCAAACTCGAGCGTGGAACTTGAAGCAACAGATGTGTCGCCGAGTTCCATAACAGTCTATAAAGTACAAAGTGAATCTCAAAGTCTGTGGCCTAGTTGATGGACTTTAGAACAAAAGAAAGATTTTGTTGCACGATAACGCAACACCTCACAAGACCCGCCAAACGAGAGAACTGCTCCAGCGTTTCAAGTGGGAGGTCTGGCAAAATCCACCCTACAGTCCCGACCTAGCGCCATGTGACTTTCGTCTGTTCGGTAAGCTCAAAACGGAGCTCGGTGATCGACGTTTCCAGACCGATGAGGAAGTGAAGGCCGCTGTCTCCGATTAGTTGCAGAACGCTGGAGGAAATTTCTATGCATCCGGCATCGACAAGTTGGTTGTGCGTTCGTAGAAACGTTTGGAGTCTCTTGGAAACTATGTGGAAAAGTGACGTTACAGTGTATGTCGTTATAGTCGTGTTGCTGTTGTATAGGTGGTGTAATAAATGGCCATAACTGGGAAGTGCAACTTATTTTCTGATCTGCCCTCGCAGTTCTGGTATATCTCAAAAGATAGCACTAAAATTCAGTCTGCTGCTAACACGAGATAACTCGAGACCGGCCCGCTATGCTCGGCCAGGTAAACACAAGTATTCTTGAGACTGGTCCGCACTGTGTTAAGAAAAGACTAGGTTTACAAATGATAGGGATCCTTCCTTAAGTGTAGATCAGAGACTGATTGTCGAAGTTTATCAGATTTTCTTGTCCTACAGTGCCCGTATCAAGAATGAAGACCAATGAAAAGCATTGAGGTAAGATGTTCATCCTCCTGATAAAGCAGGGAGGCATAAACAAGACCTGGATTGCTGTGGGGAAAGCTAATCAATGAAGATGGGCAGAGAAACTCCTCCTTGTGTTAGATCTAGTCTGTGGTAACTTAATAAGGCAAACCACAGTTCCTGACCTCCACTTTTGTATACAATATGATTCTCTCCATCAATGAATGGACATAACTTGTGCATCACTTTCTAAACTGCAGGATGTGGTAATATTGTAATGACACGATCTGCATGTAATACATGGGTGCACTATATCTGCGTTTGCATTAATTCATAGTAAACCATTGCTATGTATAATTTATAAGGATGCTGAGCCCAAGCTGGTCACATCATTATTGCCATTGTTACTTGGCTGGAGTACAGTCCTGTAATCTCAAATAAGTTGGCCACTCTTATCTTTTGCAGCAAAAATTGTCAGTTCTGTTCCTTTTTTAAGTATGTGGGAGTATATGAATCCAAATTTTGGATTGTTGAATCTTGTCTAAGATAAAATTCTAAAAGAATTTAATTGTATAAAATCCACGCATTCAATACAAGTTTGCCAATTGATAAATGGTCTGTCTAAAAAGCTACATAGGGCATGTTTTGACCTAGCCTAGAAGTCGTATTCAGTTTAAAAGAAAACAAAGATGAAAACGTATAATATGAATAGTGATACATGAAAACTTGAGAAAAAATACAGTCAACAAATGCAATAAAAATCTATGTTTAAAATGTTCATAGCTTCCATTTTGTTGTGGATGAATCTAGTTGTAACATGTTTCGGTCGAACTGTCTTTAACACAACTATTGCTTGGCTGGAGGAATACTTTAAAATTAGGAAGACTGTCAAATGTTATCTGTTTGTCCTGATTCTGGAACAGAGTGAAGTTTTGAAATCCATAAACTTCTTCACGGAAAATAAAAGTATAGCCAGAATCTAAAAGTGAAACCAAAAAGCCGAGTGTGAGAATGAAAAAACGAGGTTGAAATAAAAGTTAATATGAAGTCGTAAACATTACTCACTTCCTCTTCCCTCCAGCCCTGTGCTTGACCTCCACACTGACTAGCGACCATTCTGAGGTTGTGTTGGATAGGGAAAATAGCAGTTGAAGGGACCAGTAATGCATGTTGCAACAGACTTCATTATACATTGCTTCAGATCTTTTTTGATTATTGTTTCAACCAGGATGTTTGCTTTTTCTTGGATTTTGTTAAAATTATAGATGGGATTGGATTTTAGATTGAGGTTTATGTAATATTTTCTAAAATGCTTCATAAAGTTCCCTTTTTCACTACTTGTTGAAACTTCCCGTGTTCTGTATTAAAAGGCAAAAGTTGACACATTTGCAAGATGCATGTGTTCAATAATTATCTGCGTTATTATTATTATTATTATTATTATTATTATTATTATTATTATTATTATTATTATTATTATTATTATTATTATTATTATTATTATTATTATTATTATTATTATTATTATTATTATTTTCCACTAATTGTAGGTACGATTTAGGGATGGTGAATGGAGAAAGGGCATAGCCCCACATACATGAAAGTGCCTCCATCACCACTTAAAATTACAATATTCAGATATACAATTACATTCTACATAGTGTGCCTATATACAGTTACTGTATTTGCATAGGCATATTTGCATAATACTCACAAGACCTGTTCAACATTCAAGTAATTCGACACACACACACACTCTCTCTCTCTCTAAAATCCCCACATATACTTTAGCTAGGCTGACTCAGTCACACCCACTTACAGTCTCACTCACTCGGGATCCCATAACTTTCATCCGTCCCCCCACTCATACTGAACATTTACACAGTAGAAATTTTATGTTATGTACAGGAGGTTTCGTTATATATACACACTTTTTACGTCTTTACAAAAAATTTCTGCAGGTAGTTCTTTTACCTGTGGTGGGAGTTCATTCCACAGCTGAGCAGCACGATTAATGAAGCCACTTTGATATGATGCTGGTCTTGCAAATGCAGGGAAAAGGGACACACCTCGACCTCTTTGAGCGGAACCATAGTTCAGCTCTAAGCGGTTGAATGGGTTTTTATGAATGTTACCTGCAAGGGATTTTCTCAGGAAAGCAATATCTATTTGTTTACAGAGGATTGTTATGGGGAACAGTGACCCGGCTGTATTTAAACGACCGTGTTGAGTAATTAGTCGTTCTGTTCGGCGTTTAACTCCCTCTAGTTTCGTTATGTTCTCCACTGTACTAGGTGCCAGAAAGGAAGCCTGTACAACAGTATTCGCCGTACTAATGACAAACAGGCTGTCTGAACTGCTTTCTTGGCTCCCAGTAGAGATCTGCAGATGAATCCCAGGACTTTGTATGCTTTGCACCTTATTTCCTCAACATGCGTGTTCCATTTTAAATTGCTGCAAATGTGAATGTCAAGCAATTTTATTGAGGTTCAGGGCTTCGGGTAGCGTTCATTGACTAATTCCCGAGTTTATCAGACTTTCTCATTCTACACTGCTCATATCAAGACTCAAGACGTTGTCTTCAAGGGACTAGATCGTCAAGTGGACGAACGACAGTCAGCCTCTAAGTCAAGCTCCGGTTCTCCTATTGGGACCCTTAATATCATCTTCAAGAATTCCAAAGGAGATTTCATACTCTATGAGTGGATTGATAAATAACAAAGCTCAATTTAATGAGTATTTTGCAAGCGTTATTATCAAAGCACAAGTTACTCTTTTTTACAATTGGGTTTATGTCGCAGCGACACAGATAGGACTTACAGCGATGATGGGACGGGAAAGTGCTAGGAGTGCGAAGAAAGCAGCCATAGCCTTAGTTAAAGTACAGCCCCAACATTTGCCTGGTGAAAATGGAATAGCACATAGAAGGCTGCTGACAGTGGGGTCCCAACCCACTATCTTCCGAACGCAAGCTCACAGCTGATCGCATGGCCAGCTTAAGTTATTCTAGTGTCATATTAGTTAATTTCGGTAAGTGAATTTTACTCATTGTTACATTATTTTCTCGTATAAACTGTACATTACATGTTACCAGTTTAGCTATCTTTAAATGCATGTCTCCAAGTGCTGATAATAGAAAGCATAACATCAGAACTTGGTCCTCGAATCATCGGACCTCACCACACTTCAAATGTGACTTATTCAATTTTATATGTGGATTTGTATTTATTCAGAAGTATTATTTCCCGGCACCCAACATTAATTTCATGTACTATACTTTAAGTAAGATCCCAAAATTCTGGTGTACTTTCCTGCTTTACAGATATACTGTACACTTTCTCTAAAATTCTTGAAAACAAATTTTCCATTTCTTACCCTTGCTCTGCAAAGCGGATTTCCATCATCTGATCCCATTCTTTGCTGTACTCCACCATCCTGAAAAGAAATACCATCTGTTATATAACTCAGAAAGACAGGAGCTAATTAACATTACATTTCGGTGACAGATAGCACAAACCTTCCATATCGTCACTAATTATTTTAACCGTGCAGAGGTCGCACTCAGTTTTAGAACATAAAAGCTCGCACTGGTTCTGTCAGACCAGTCTATATAAGACAAGAAAAAGTTATATTAGACATGAAAATTAGGACATATTTCTAGATATTGTTCATGCTTCATTTTGTATCATAAAATTATTGACATAATATAATGGATGTATAATATGAATGATTATGTCCATATTGTTATTATAACAAATTGTGATATTGGACTTCAGAGAGGAGAAGTATCACATTAAAACATAATCCGCAGCAATAGTACATAGAAACGTGACACCGCTTCACATATAATCAGTGATATGTTTGACAGTCGTCCTAGTCCCTATCAGATGTTTTCAACACACAAATGGTAAATTCTCCAAACATAGACATTTTTAACACTCACGGGAGAATAAAGTGGGTGTAGTGGTTTTTCCAGTTAACAAAACTTCCAAACACAATCAGAGGAAAGGCACCATCCTTGGTGAGTTAAGTCATGACAAATTAAATTAATAAATATGTAGCGGTATTTACTTCTATTTGTAAAGAAGTATTTTGTTCAATAATCATATATTATTTACAAGAACATACATGCAAAGTAAGACTTACATCCTGCAACAGTTATTGAATTGGTTAATTAGGTCCAAAAACTTGTGTTTAGTGACTCTGAGTAGACGATTATATGGAAATCGATGTTCAGAAAATTAAGGGAGAAAAATGGGATTTACATGTAATATTTCAATTGGCAAACAAAGCATTTTTGCAGTGGTAAATTGTTTGAATTCAGCGGAATAACTTTGTGACAAGAAAATAGAAACTAAATCCTTTCAATTTCAGCCATTAAAAAAAGTCACCAAAATGACCAAAATATTGACTTTTACCTCCAGAGTGTTGCTTTAAGTGTGGCCAGTATCCAGTATTCGGGAGTTAGTGGGTTGGCAGCCCTGAAGATGGTTTTCCGTGGTTTCCCATTTTTACACAGGACAAATTCTGGGGCTGTACCTTAATTAAGCCACAGTCACTCCTAGCCCTTTCCTGTCCCATCGTCGCCGTAAGACTTGGCTGTGTTGATGCGATGTCAGGCAAATTGTAAAAAAGAAAACAGTTTGAAAAGTAAACAAGATATATGTTAATGGGACCATTTTTCTCTTTAATAAAGCAACTTCTGGCTTGGTGAGGAAAGCAATGGGAAACTACCTCACTCCTAATTTCCCTAGTATGCCTTGCCTCTCCAGTGATGCCTGGGCTATCTATGATAGCTTTTGGTGGAGCTGTGGTGGATCAAACCAGCCTTCGGGCTGAATACCCAACATAAGGCAAGCACAAAACTCAGTTCCATCTAACTGGCATACCAATCTCTCACTCATTGCTATTGAAAATGTGCATGCTACCCCAGCATCACGTCACTAAAGAGACTCTGTACTACTGCGTGGGTGGAAAAGTATGTAACAGTAGATGATTTTATTGAGTTATTGGAATACGTTCAAGATGCTCTTGAAGAAATAACGTGAGCTGATCACCCACAGGAACAAATGCAAATTTGTTGCTGAATGATATTGATTTTGAATTCATTGTGGCTTCCTTTATTGCAGAGACAATTTTTAGTTATTGCTTGCCCCTTTCTCTGATCTTTAAGAAAGATAATATAGAACTAATGGAAGCAGTATTTATTACTGAAGATACACCATACCTGAGCTGCAGAAGGCAATCTCATGATGAATTTGAAGTAACCTATTGAAAAACTGAAGTCATTGCAGGGACGTGTGGCATTGAGAAATCTGTGAAGAGGATGTCAAGAACGCAGAATTACAGAACAATCGTACCTGCGGATCCCATCCAAGCTTTTTGTACACTGTGTATTTTCATTCCCTACACAGATTACTTTCTTAACCAACTAGAGGAACAATTGTTAAGTCAAAAAATACTGTTTCATGGATTTATGTGCCTACTTAAGACTGATACTGAAGATGACAGAAGCTTGCAAAGTTTAAATCACTCTCATCCAATGTTACTAAACGTTCATTTGCACATTTGCATTTATGGAAATCTATCCTGGCCCTGTAGAACTTACTGTAGTTCCCAGAACTGGAACTGATGCCTTTCAGCACTGTGCTCCTTAAATGTATCCCAATATTTTGAAATAACTGCAAATACTGTGCACATTCCCGGTTTCAACCTCTACAGCAGAATGATCTATTTTTTTGTCACTAAAATGAATAAAGATCAATTTGCAAAATTCATCCTCTTAGGCAAGACTTTATGGCCCTTCTATGTTGTCTATTCATAAGGACATTCCTTTGCCAGCTGCTGAATTGATAGATGAACTTGCTCCTAAAAGAAAGACAAACTGAGTTGGTTTTGTGACTTCCTATGCTTTGAAACGGAGGTGTTTTATTTTATATATTTGTAACTCTTGCTGATTGACTGAATCTCTGAATTGTTTATTTATTATTGTAGAAATTGATAGAATTGCCCACTTGTGTTATGCTATATCATTGTGGTTTGTCACCAAATTTATTCATGAATATAGATTACTGGAAATAATTTACCTCAATTGTGGAACAGTTCATTCAACGGACCACCAGGAAAGGCAATTAGTTGATGAAGAAATGGACAAATGAATTACAATTAATGAAATCGAAATGGCAGTAACAATGATGAAGAATGGAAAAACTGCTGGAATAGATGAAATTTCAGCGGAGATGATAAAGCCAGCTGGAGGTGTAGGCCTGCAGTGGACATATTGAGTTCTCAGGATTGTCTGGGAGAATAAGGAAGTCTCTGAGGATTGGCAAAAGGAATAATCATCCCAATTTTCAAGAAAGGCAATAAGAAAGTATTGAAGAACTACAGGGGAATTACTCTGATATCCCATGTTGCTAACATAATGGAGGGGATACTGGAAAGTAGGATAAGGTTGAGAGTTGAAAATCAGATACAGGAAAATCACTTTGGTTTCAGAAGTGGGTCAACCATAGAGCCCATTTTCGTTATGGGACAATGAACAGAAAAGCAATAGGAGTATGGGAATAATATGGTGTTGACACTCATTGACATTGCAAAGGCATATGGCAGTGTCCCCAGGACTAAAGTTTGGGACAATATGGTGAAAAAAGGAATTGGACAAGGTTTAATAAAAATTATTGTGGCAATGTACAAGAAATGTTATAGTTGCATGCAAACACAAGGACAACTTGATTCTAAAACACTAGCGGGCCGAGACAGGGAGGTGTTCTATTGATAATCCTGTTTACAATAGTAATGGATGGCATCATAACAACAGCATAAGAAGCATATGGAGGAAGAGAAATGAAAATGTTGTTGTTCACAGATGATATTGTGATTTGGAGAGAAGAGGACATGAATGTTCAAGACCAGTTGGATGTGACGAATGAGAAGATCAAAGAATGTGGATTGAAAATAAGTGTAGAAAAGAGTAAAACTGTTGTTATGACTAGAGGGAGGAAAGAAGGGAAAGGTCAGCTTAGACTTGCAGACAAGCCTCTGGCAGTAGTGGAGACATTCAAATATCAGAGGAGTGAATTAATGGAGAATGCTCGAGTGGATGCTGAAATTAGTTAGAGGATTCAAGCTGGAAGCTGTTTCTATCATAGTATAAGAAATATGTTATGGGACAAAGATGTGCCAATGGAAGTAAAGGAAACTATGTACAGGATAAATTACATACCCATAACAATTTACGGAGCAGAAAATTGGACAATGACAAAGAAGGATGAGAGTCGAATACAGGCAGCTGAAATGAAGTTCTTGAGGAGTATGATACAGAAGAGTAGAAGAGACAAAATAAGGAATGAGAAAATCCTGGAAGAAATTGGAGTGGAAAAAATTAATGATAGAATAGTGAAGATCTGATTAAGAAATTATGGGCACATAAAGAGAATGTGCAATGAATGAATGCCAAGAAAGGTGATGAAAATATAAATGCAAGAAAGGAGAGGCCGCGAACAACCACGCTTAAGATGCAGTATTTGAGAAAGAAACCTGAACAGGGACACAGTGTTGGAGGAGGAGTGGTGGAAAGACAGAAGGAGGTGGAGAGGAACCATATTTACCCCTACCCGGCTATAGCTGGATAATGGAAAATGATGATGTTGTGAAACAGTGAGTCACATTTTGGATGTCTGTGTTACTGCCTTCTCATTACATACTTTTCCTCACAGTGTCATTTTGTCCTCCATTAATAGGTCATCTGTATATTGTACAACAAACTCTCATGTCTTGTCCTACAGGTAAGGCTCTGTATCCATTTAAAATGTGCTTTATTATTATTATTATTATTATTATTATTATTATTATTATTATTATTATTATTATTATTATTATTATTATTATTATTATTATTATGCCCAAAAGAAAAGCCACTGATTTCAAGAACGCAAGACGACCTACAAGCTAATTCAACTCACTTTGTAATTCTACAACTTGAATTTTTTTTACAACTTGCTTTACCTCACACCGACACAGATCGGTCTTATGATGATGATGGGATAGGAAAGGCCTGGGATTGGAAAGGAATAGGCCCTGGCCTTAATTAAACTCAGCCCCAACAGTTGCTGGTGTGAAAATGGGAAACCACGGAAAACCATCTTCAGGGCTGTCGATGGGGCTCGAACCCACTATCTACCAGATGCAGTCTCATAGCTGTGCGCCCTAAGGGCATGGCCAGCTCGCCCCATCACCTTGAAATCATTTAATAATCTACTACTATGTTATCCTAGACCTCTCGAGGTTACCCTGCCCTCAAAGCCTGATACTGGCCAGCCCTGTGGTAGCCCCTTTCGGTAATACCTGGCATGGACCAGTAAGAGAGCTCCTAGCTGGTCTTTCTGTGTATTATTCTCTTCCTCTGGCATTTCTGGGAGGCGGAGCAAGAATGATCCATCTCTAGTACATCACAAATATTCTGGTACACATCACCCATGCTATAAAAGCAGAGCTATTCGCAGATGGTCAGTCAGTGTGGGACTCAATGTTTGATTGGGAGTTGAACTCTGTGTTCAGTGGCTGGGCTGTGGGTGACACTGTCGCCAGTGACCCACCGGGGTCTAAACGAGGAGTTGAACTCTGTGTGTTAGGGTTCAGTGGCTGGGCTGTGGGTGACACTGTCGCTAGTGACCCACCGGGGTCTAAACGAGGAGTTGAACTCTGTGTGTTAGGGTTCAGTGGCTGGGCTGTGGGTGACACTGTCGCTAGTGACCCACGCGGTCTGAACAAGGAGTGAACTCCGTGGGTTAGGTTTCAGTGGCTGGTCAGGAGCAGAGAACTGTGTGTTTGGACTTCTGTGGAGCGAGAACATCTGTAGAGTCAATGAGTTGTCTTGCTGGTTAGCACTGTTGAACTGTCACTGTGTGAATTACCAGAGTTAACTGGAATCGAACCAAGGAACAGTCATTGTGTTTTGTGTTCAAACCTAGCTGACTGCATGTGACTGCAGTGTGGGGTGACTGGACTAGCGAGCGCAAGTGATTACAGCCTCCTTCATGTAAGGAATGTCCAGCTGGAGTTCAGCTGTGGGAGACATGTAAATAGCCAGCAATTAGTGAATGTGGTCATTCGTGCTTGAATGTATGCATGCATTTATTGGCTCATCCTGAAATAAATTAGAATGATAAAACACACAATATTTTATTCATAACACTTCATATATCAATTCTTGAAATGGTCATATAGGTAAGATTCACATGAAATCCAATAGGTATTCAAGAATTAATGGATAGCAAAACCATGCTAACTATCTTTCTCATGTAGAGCTGATTCTATTTTTCAGGATAGTTTCGAATGAGGAAAGTAATACAATTAGTAAATAAAATGTGACATCTGATACTGCATACATACAGCACAGTACTTACATACCTCTTTATCAACTCCAAAGTATTCTTTGATTTTTTCCTCTTGTGCCAGTACATTTTTTAAATGCTCCCTGCAACACAATGGTAATATGTCATCAAATGGATGCAGTCATGAGCAGATAATATTTCCTAAATTTCATTTGAAAAATAAATTAATAATGATATGAATTATAAATGGCCTTACAGCCTAAGATTTTGGAACATATAAAAGGAATGTGTAGAGTATGGAAAAATCAGTTTTACAAAAATGCTATGTATTGTACCAGGAACTGCCAGTGGTTTGGAACATGATTTAATTCAGCGCGAATTACTGCGAAGTAAACAAAGTCACAGCTGGAACTTGTGTTGAGAGAGCGAGTAACTACGTCACGAGCTCCACGCAAGGAACTGACCTTGCTGTGTTGCGACGATCATGTGTACAATACGTGATTACACGGAAAAGAATGGAACATATTTTTACGATATTTTGATCTGGATAAGCTATCAAATAATGGAATACGTCATTTTGTAGCCCATCATTTAAAGGCAAAACATATTCAAATTTCAAGTAAATTAGCCCAGGGATCAATTCAGAATATCAATTCTTCCACAAGGAGACTGAGTCAGACTCGGCAGAATGGTAGAAAAGAACAGCAATTCACCAAGTAAAAATCAGTTCATAACTCACAGCTGAAGGAACAACACAATGTTGTACGTGAGTGACTAAACCGAGGTTCAAACATAGCCACCGCGAGTGAGGTTTGCCGGTAAGAACTCTCTCAAAATACTTGTATTCAAAGTGCTACTTTTGGACTTAGACATTTTTAGAAATTTAAAATATGAACTTAGTCTTCGTGAACTACTTGGAGTATTTTCAAAACATGTGACAGTAACTTAAACTGTGGAATAACCTATTTGAACTTCTACTCATTTGAATGCAAGTGTGTAGGTAGAACTTGTACTCACACCAGATATATTAATAACTTGGAACATTTGTAATTTAAAAGCTTGTCCATATTAACACAATTTTCCAGTGAAATACATAAATACTTAGTTTGTTAAAGCAAATAACAGAATAAAAGTGCTTAAAGATTTGTATATAATAAAAGTGTGATTAACTCTAAACAGCATTTAAAAGTTTGTCACGGGTGAACAAGACAGTGCCGCATTAGACGATTTCTTCTTTGTACAAACAATTCATAAGTTTAGAACATTTCTACTGTTGCAAAAAGACCTTTTCTTTGTGTGTCAAACCAATCATTATATTAGAACTGTATTTTTCCTCTGAACAGTTATTCCAATAAATGAGCTTTTGTAATTTTGCTGCCAGTGTTAAGAACAGTGAACAAGTGCACATAACAAAATACCGTGCATATTTTTATGAAGTGCAAATACAAGTTATTTTGAATAGGACACTAGTAAGCAATTATAGTCAGTTGAACTTTCTCGTGTTCACTACACTACACAGTGATGCATGAATCCTGACTAATGCCTATTTCTCATAATTATCACATCTGCTTGCCGCTACACAAGCTGAATCTCGAGTCAATATGGGACGAGTCAACGAGGGAGTGGAACCATGGTATCAACATGGGATATGGAGCGTGGTGCTATGGTGATCACTACACTACGCCGACTGCCTATGGTAACAATTTGCTGATCAGCAGCTGTCTACATTCCAGTCCTGAGTTCCAGTACAAAAAGGTGATATAAAAAACATTACAAACCACTTTTAAAACAAGTGCATACAATTCCACAAAAACTAACTTTCTTCCTGCCAAGAGAAATACTAAAATCAATGACTTCATTTAGGAGCTTTACGAACAATGATTACATTGCTCATTGGAAACTAGAATTTTAATAAATTCTAGTTTGCGTTATTTTCAAAGTGTTAAATTTTCCATACTTAAAAACTTTCAGGAAGAACTTCACAAACTTTGAAAGTAAAAGAGTATTAATTTTAAAGTGAAGTATAACTTAAAAGACTGTAGGAAACAAGTAAAATTCATTATTAAAAAATACTGTAGGAAAACAATTCTGATATTTTGAATTTGCTATTTAAGTGAAAGACATACATTTCAATTAATTTATGGTCACTTAAAAAAAGAGAGAGAAAGCAAATTATTTTCAAAACATCAAGATAATCTTTTGTGGAAATCACATTATTAAATCAGGCAAATATCAAGATGAACTTTATTTATTTTTGCATTACAAATTTTTTTGTAAATTACCTTGGTTTAATGCTTAAATAATTTGCGAATGAAACAAATATTTCATCATAAGGAACAGGAATAATAGGAAACATTGCACATAAATTCATGTTGATGAATAAATTGAGTTTTTAAGTTCATGTTTGTGGGTTACTGTAGTCACGTCCTAGTTCGTGAACCATGGGCAACAGCCGAGTGGCCTAGTAACAGCTGAGAGTCGGGATACCAGTTGCTATGGAATGGGAGTGGGCATCTCGGACATATTCTGAGTCCTGGCCCTCCTTGTGCTCAGGCGGCTAGGACTAAACAATTCACCGGTGGTTCATAACCCGTTAGAGGAGAGATCCTCACTTGGACTATGTGGAAGTAGGGTAGCATCCTGCTTCATGAATTTACCGAGCTCAGAACATTTTAAGCAAGCCTCGGACCTATGGGAGTAATGGAGTCCCACTCCCATTTGACAGGCAAGGGACTCCTTGGAAACAACTTGGCGAACGAAATGGAATTCGATGGGGAGCTATCAATATTAATGGGGCTTATGGAAGAAAGAAGGTAGAACTGGCTGAGTCAACAAAGAGGTTGCATCTGGATGTGCTAGGAGTAAGTGATATTTGGGCAAGGAGAGATAACGAGGAAGAGATAGGAGATTATAAAGTGTACTTGACGGGTGTTAGAAAGGGAAGGGCAGAGTCTGGGGTAGGGTTCTTTATCAGGAATACCACTGCACGCAACATAGTTTCTGTTAGGCACGTAAATGAGCGAATGATGTGGGTAGATTTGTCAGTTGGAGGAATTAGGACATGAATTGTGTCCATGTATTCACCATGTGAGGGTGCAGATGAGGATGAAGTTGACAAGTTTTATGAAGCATTGAGTGACATCGTGGTCAGGGTGAACAGCAAGGATAGAATAGTGCTAATGGGCGATTTCAATGCAAGAGTTGGGAATAGAACTGAAGGATACGAAAGGGTGATTGGTAAATGTGGGGAAGATATGGAAGCTAATGGCAATGGGAAGTGTTTGCTAGACTTTTGTGCTAGTATGGGTTTAACTGTTATGAATAGATTCTTCAAGCATAAGGCTTGTACTTGTAATAAGGCTATTCACCGCTACACATGGGAGGCTAGGGGTACCAGATCCATAATAGACTATATCTTAACAGACTTTGAATTCAGGAAATCTGTTAGGAATGTACAAGTTTTTCATGGATTTTTTTATGGTACAGACCACTATCTGATCTGTAGTGAACTAAGTATCTCTAGGCCTAGGGTAGAGAAAGTGAAATCTGTCTGCAAACGAATAAGGGTAGAAAATCTCCAGGGTGAGGAAATTAGACAGAAGTACATGCATATGGTTAGTGGGAAGTTTCGAACAGTAGACAGTAAGCAGATTCAGGATATAGAAAGTGAATGGGTGGCATACAGGGATGCTGTAGTAGAAACAGCAAGGAAATGCCTAGGAACAACTGTGTGTAAAGATGGGAATAGGCGAATATCTTGGTGGAATGATGAAGTGAGAACAGCCTGTAAACGTAAAAAGAAGGCTTATCAGAAATGGCTCCAAACAAGGGCTGAGGCAGACAGGGATTTGTACGTAGATGAAAGAAACAGAGCAAAACAAATAGTTGTTGAATCCAAAAAGAAGTCATGGTAAGATTTTGGTAATAACCTGGAAAGGCTAGGACAAGCAGCAGGGAAACCTTTCTGGACAGTAATAAAGAATCTTAGGAAGGGAGGGAAAAAGGAAATGAACAGTGTTTTGAGTAATTCAGATGAACTTATAATAGATCCCAGAGAATCACTGGAGAAGTGTAGGGAATATTTTGAACATCTCAATGTAAAAGGCAATCATCCAGGTGGTGTTGCAAACAGCCAAGCTCATGGGGAGGAGAAAAATGATGATGGTGAAATTATGCTTGAGGAAGTGGAAAGGATGGTAAATAAACTCCATTGTCATAAGGCAGCAGGAATAGATGAAATTAGACCTGAAATGGTGAAGTATAGTGGGAAGGCAGGGCTGAAATGGCTTCATAGAGTAGTAAAATTAGCGTGGAGTGTTGGTAAGGTACCTTCAGATTGGACAAAAGCAGTAATTGCACCTATCAATAAGCAAGGGAACAGGAAGGATTACAACAACTATCGAGGTATCTCATTGATTAGTATACCAGGTAAAGTATTCACTGGCATCTTGGAAGGTACGGTTTGATCAGTCATTGAGAGGTAGTTGGATGAAAACCAATGTGATTTCAGACCATAGAGAGGCTGTCAGGGTCAGATTTTCAGTATGCGCCAGGTAATTGAAAATGCTACGAGAGGAATAGGCAGTTGTGTTTATGTTTCATAGATCTAGAGAAAGCATATGACAGGGTACCAAGGGAAAAGATGTTCACTATACTGGGGGACTATGGAATTAAAGGTAGATTATTAAAATCAATCAAAGGCATTTATGTTGACAATTGGGCTTCAGTGAGAATTGATGGTAGAATGAGTTCTTGGTTCTGGGTATTTACATGGATTAGACAAGGCTGTAATCATTGACCTTTGCTATTCGTAGTTTACATGGATCATCTGCTGAAAGGTATAAAATGGCAGGGAAGGATTCAGTTAGGTGGAAATGTAGTAAGCAGTTTGGCCTATGCTGACGACTTGGTCTTAATGGCTGACTGTGCCGAAAGCCTTCAGTCTAATATCTTGGAACTTGAAAATAGGTGCAATAAGTATGGTATGAAAATTAGCCTCTCGAAGACTAAATTGATGTCAGTAGGTAAGAAATTCAACAGAATCGAATGTCAGATTGGTGATACAAAGCCAGAACAAGTTGATAATTTCAAATATTTAGGTTGTGTGTTCTCCCGGGATGGCAATACAGTAAGTGAGATTGAATCAAGGTGTAGTAAAGCTAATGCAGTGAGCTCGCAGTTGCGATCAGCAGTATTCTGTACGAAGGAAGTCAGCTCCCAGACGAAACTATCTTTACATCGGTCTGTTTTCAGACCAACTCTGCTTTACGGGAGCGAAAGCTGGGTGAACTCAGGATATCTTATTCATAAGTTAGAAGTAACAGACATGAAAGTATCAAGAATGATTGCTGGTACAAACAGGTGGGAACAATGGCAGGAGGGTTCTCGGAATGAGTAGGTAAAGGCCAATTTAGGAATGAACTCGATGGATGAAGCTGTACGCATAAACCGGCTTCGGTGGTGGGATCATGTGAGGCAAATGGAGGAGGATAGGTTACCTAGGAAAATAATGGACTCTGCTATGGAGGGTAAGAGAAGTAGAGGTAGACCAAGATGGCGATGGTTAGACTCTGTTTCTAACGATTTAAAGATAAGAGGTATAGAACTAAATGAGGCCACAACACTAGTTGCAAATCGAGGATTGTGGCGATGTTTAGTAAATTCACAGAGGCTTGCAGACTGAACGCTGAAAGGTATAACAGTCTATAATGATAATGTATGTATGTATGTATGTATGTATGTATGTATGTATGTATGTAATTTCAACTACTATTTTGCTCTGCATAAGCCTCTCTGTACCTGCTGCATAAGAGCGTTCCCCACTAAGTGAAGATTTTCATGCCCTGATCCCTGATCATTTCCCGGTACAGTATGTTAACAAGAAAGAGGTCCAAAAGATAGAATGCCATGTGGGAAAATGTTTACCCAAACTTTAAGAAAAGAATCTTCTTCCATCCAGAGAAGATACACCACCTAAATATATTTAACGAAATAGGCAAAGGCACATAAATAATTTTGTAATAACAATGGCATTTTTTCTCAAAGTCAATATTGAAGTAGTTCCAGTGAGTAAGCTTATTATGCCATTGAGTTAAATACAGCGAATTCTAAAAGAGGTTGAAGGATTACACAAAAATGAACTCAGAAAAGAGATTAATTAGTTTATTAATATGAATAGCATATGGTGGTGGTGGTGGTGGTGGTGGTGGTGGTGGTGGTGGTGGTGGTGGTGGTAACTCATTTAATTGTACACAACAAGTTCAGAAGCTCCAAGTCTAAGAGTTAAACATATGTACATTTTAATTAAGGATTTGAGTAAATATATCAAGTTATTCTGAGCCACACCAAAATATTAAACAAATGCAACCGTTAATGTAGTAGGCCTAGTTTTATTCCTATTGATAGCATTTCCTACACTGACATCTTCAAATAGATTGGCTCTCTCCTCATCAGT